>NC_056743.1:713866821-713986821 GCF_019279795.1 Protopterus annectens
AGCAGTAGTAGTTAAATTAGTAATCGACAGCCAAGCCTCTTCTCTCCAAGTTATACAGATAGAAAATATTTGCTTTAACTGCATTAACTGTCTGAATCGTAGGGTATAACAGGGTGTGACAGGATTTAGTACTATGCAGTAATGTCATCACTGGTGTAGTGTGAAACAAGAGAAAACCTGTGTGCTTGCTCCCAACCTTCCATCTTCAAAATGTGGAACACTACCTGCCACAATGTGGAACATATGGGCAAAATGTGGAAGACTCTCTCTCGTAATCTGGAACATATGGGAAAAATGTGGAAGACTACCTGGTGCAATGTGGGATAAGTGTGCAAAATGTGGAACAGCTTACTAACAACTTCAACTACAAGGTTTATAGAATGGTTAAAATGGATTAATATTTACAAAACATTATTATGATGAATTAACGATTCGATGTTGTTTGCCATGGACATTAGTGAAAAACAGCTATTACAACTGAATGTGTGACATACTCTGTCAATGTAGAACATTAAAGGATATGAATGTTTTAAGTCTCAAATGAGGGCTGTTCCTCATGATGAAGTACACTTGAGAGGTATGCTTCCTCCAGCTTGATATTTTCAGTAACATACACATTGGAGAGGCTTTTTGCTAATATGCCATGGCATTTTTTTTTTTTTTGTGAAACAAAACATTAAATGATTTTTACTATTGTTCATTGTAAACTGGTGTTCTGTCAAATTGCCTGAAAGTGTGCATATCATGTGAGAGTGAGAACATTTGCTGCCCTGCCACTAGCAGATTTTCTTTTCTATTTTGTATCTACTGAGTACCAGGATAAGCTCAATTTCACCCATAAGCCTGAACTGAATTAAGTCAGGCGGTCAGAGTATAAATGAATTAAATATTGATATACATACATACATTGTACAGTACTGATTTAAGTAAAGTCCACCAGTACAGGCTGTAGCCATAGATCATGGATATGTCCACATATTTGTAGTTTGCCATGTTGACCAACATTTGAGGTATCAGCATAAGAAGGAGCTCAGCTGGTAATACTGGCATTTTCCTGATATATTCCCCGATGTGTTCTCTCTCCAATGGGTGTGCATGCAGGAAGGGTAGGGATGCAGAGTTCCCTATACAGAACTGTTTTCTTACATTAGACATACTTGCCCCAATAGTCTTACTCAGTAATACTGTTATACAACTGTCCAATCTAATAAAGAGTAACTGTTTATTACAAACTAAGGTAATACACTTCTCTGTTTAGTACTGATGTTTTGCACTATATAACATTTGAATGTGCAGTGACTTGAAGTAATGAAAGCCAATTAATTTTTGGTATGTCTAGCCCTGACATGTATTGAAACCACAAAACAGTTCATGAAACAGGAACAATTTGCTTACAGTGCATGCATCATAATAAACCAAGAGAAAACTGCACTGTGATATAATTTTTATAAGAATGTTTTAAAATCTGTTTTACAAAATTGGATAACTACTGGCTTTCAAGTTACGTCAGTGGGCAGTATAATTTGGGGAAGTGAAAGTCAAACTCTAGCACTGGGGTAATAACACATTATGAATCAGCACATATAAAAGTCTAGAGGTCATTTCTTCATCCACATCCAGTCAGTCCATATCAGATATCTACATAAATTATTCATAAATGCATACATACTTCCAGCAGGGAGAGATTTGTTGTCCATGTTGTATCCCTCATTACTGCAGCAAGCACCCAATAGCTGTAGCTACCATCTCCCAAACAACAAATTTCCATCAGTCTTATTTAATTTTTAATGTTTCAGTGGTTTAGCTGTGGTTCCCATGATTCTACACTGCATGAAGTTCTCTGCAGCTGTCCTTTATCCTTTTCTATAAAATTATCCGGTTAGTTGTTGAATGTTTTCTGGTAGTATTACACTTTATTCATCTAGTGGCAGTAGGTGGTAGCCAGTTCTATCCAAGGTGGGAAGCTGAGTGTAGTTGTTTTATTGGCCAGAGGACTTCTCAGTCAGTTTACTTTGCTTTCAGTGCGTGTATAATTTCAGTGCATTTGAGCGGCTCTTGACTCACTCCCACAGAGCTCAGCAACACTTGACATCCTCGGCTATGACTTAGAAGCATATTCTTCAAACTGGGCCAATCCAGACAAAGCTAACTACTTTTATTAAAAAAAAAAAAAAAAAACTTGCACTTCTTTAAGCTGTTTTTGTGTACTGCTGTTCTTATCTTGAAGCATTTATTGCGTTTTCATATTTTTATTTCTGTAGAATTGTAGTTGCCTCTATGTCCCTACTGTTCAATATTTTGCATACTAATTCTCCTTCTAAGTGCCATTGAGTTAGTTGCAGAATATTTATGGTAGTATGACACTTGCCACAGACGTTTTGTGCATTTTTACATTAAGATGATTAGGATTTATCCAGTTACTAAGAGCAGGTAGTAGTTGGGTCTATCCAAGTAGGAGAAACACACATGAAGGGTCTGAGTGTAGTAATTTTTATTCATCAGAGGGCTCCTTGGTCAGTTTACTTTGTTTTCAATGCCTGCATAAATTTGGAGAATTTGCACACCACTGCTCATTATGTAGCAGTATTTAGCAGTGGTGCATAAATTTGGTGCATTTGTGCACCACTACTCATTATGTAGCAACATTTAGCAGTAGTGCATAAATTTAGCACATTTGTGCATCACTGTTCATTATGTAGCTGCATTTAGCATTAGTGCATAAATTTGGTGCATAGGTGCACCACTGCTCATTATATAGCAGTATTTAGCAGTGGTGCATAAATTTGGAGCATTTGTGCACCACTGCTCATTATGTAGCAGTATTTAACAGTGGTGCATAATTTTGGAGCATTTGCACACCACTACTCATTATATAGCAGTGGGGCATAAATTTGGTGCATTTCTGCACCACTGCTCATTATGTAGCAGCATTTAGCATTAGTGCATACATTTGGTGCATAGGTGCACCCCTGCTCATTAGATAGCAGTATTTAGCAGTGCCTTGTATAGATGCAGGAACACAGAATCTAAATATCCCCTATAAAAATACCTCTGAACTGTACTCGTAACCTACTGAGCATGAAACAACTAGTCTGTGCTTTGAGAGCACTCCCCTATAAATCTGCTCTTACACAAGCTATTCTAGTCTTTAGTTCCAAAAACACCCTAGTTAGCACTCTATTAACTTTTTGTGGACCACACCCTTGATGTTCACCTGAAAAAGCCTGAAATCATGAATATGCATTTTTCCAATTTCTCCACAGCTAGTTTGGTGGATATTGGCATCTTAGAACAACTTACCAATTATATCATGTATACTGACAACGATTTAATCTTTAAAAAACAGGTACAGTATGCAAGAAATATATGCACAATTTCACTGCAGGCAAAACTGTTGTATACAAGTGCTCATAACATTGAAGTTGTCAGAAACACACATGCTACACTCACCACACATAGTATGAACCTTACATCTAGACCAACATATGTGAGGAACTTAAATGCAAAATTTCCAAACCAAAAGATCTCCCACTTAACAGAAATAACCATCACTAAATATACAGCCCCACCCAGTGCAGCTTAAAATACAAAGCCCATGATGCAAGCAAACACAACCCAGGATTTTAGCCATGGAGTACTCCACACTGATGCTCCACTCACCGGGCTGAAAAAGGTAAACAAAATCAGTTAGTGTCCTACCAGGAGCCAGGATCTGCCAAGTTATGTACACACACAACTAATTAAACCACAGATACCACTATGATTTAGCCACAGTCCATGTGGTTGTAAATGACTTTAGACACACCTCCTTGGACAATATAAACAGAGACATGATGGAGCTCTCAGACTACTTATCTCAGGCTGGTATAAACCTAACATTGAGGTAGCATTCTACCTTCATCAGAGATGTCAAAATATGTACAAAGGATGATTGACTTTAATATTTGGCTTAGATTCTGATGTCATTCTAAGGGGGTACAATATTTATCAGCTTGGGAGGATATGGTCAACAGACCACAATGGTTTACCAAGGATGGTCTGCATCTCTGTCCTCTGGGCTTTTGAGGCAATGCCATACTGTTAAACCTTTCAAAATAGCAAAATCAACATATGGGAATTTAAAGGTGTTACTGATCAATGCCAGGAGTTTAAACAAAAGGCTCCGCTCCCTGCAACCTCTCCTAACCTTGTTGAAAGCAGATATCTGTGCAGTTACCTAAACATGATTTAAAGCCAAAGAGAGTACCCTGGCAGTGCAAGAACTGATGGGGTAATTAAAGTTGTCCATGATAAATATAATCTTATGTTGAATAATGAGCATCTCCAGCAAAGCTAGGAATAAACTACTGGTGTTGTGGGTCATCAAGGGAGACCTATAGTTTGTTAGGATGTGACATGGTACCCTGCCTATGGTAATTTGGACTTGGAGAGACTCCAGTGTGTCATACTGTTTAACCAACCTTGAAGTATGTTTCTTATTGATATAAATTGAGACTCTTCCACCTTTAGTATAGACTGGGAATCCAACATGACCCCTAACTTGTAGGCATATAGATTTCTGTTTTGTGTAAACATAAACACCCTGGACCACATAGTCTATACATCCATGAGGACTACAAATATATTGGACCTAGTTCTCATGAATATGGGAAAACATTGCAGACCCCCCCCCCCCCAAAAAAAAATGTAATGTAATATCCTCTCTGGTCAGATATCTGCTATAATCTCAGCAAAAGCCATGTAACAGCTAGGAGCTATTCCAAGACTAACTACCTATTATTAAGTGATAACCTGTCAAAATTTCAAGTTTCCTCTAAGCCATGAAATTTAAATTAGTTTCCTTTTTCTAGCAGATCATGAAATAATTAAGCTACAGTCTTGTTGGCACCCTATGCAGTAGAAGTTGCCTACCATTATTATTCTGATGGTCTCAGCTACTGCCTTCTTATTCTTTTTCTAGTGATATTAAAAAGATTATTCCTCCATCTTTTTCCTGGGCATTCACTAGGAAGTGGAACCATTCCACATCAAGTAGTATTTGTGGGCTGTTGTGCCCCAAATGCTGCACCTAAACTCAGTGTATATTAAAATTTAGTTACCTTCTCAGTCAGATCATTCAGTCTGTTTTCTTACCTGCCCCATTCCATTAGTGTACCTCCAAGTTTTCTGTTATGCACCCACAATTTTAAGTCTGTTATCTTGTTATTAATGCTGTTATAAGGTCCTGCATAAATACACTGAAGAGTACAGGCCCAGGACTAACCGTTACTATACTCCACTGGTAATTTCAGTCACGTTAGGAATTCCTATCCTTTACACAAATGTTTCTTTCCTCCACTTCTAGCCAAATATTTTGCCATTTTTACCAGATTTTTCGCACACCACACTTCCTAATGTCAATTTGCTAACTTCTGCCTCAGACTACTCATTCATCTTTCAAGTATTTAAAAAGGACTTGATTGCTATCCTTGATTTTGTCTTCCATGTTCATTTTTCATCTAGCCATGGCTTCGCATTCTATACGGACTTGGATATCATCTTTCTGGCATGCCTATCTAGCTGCCTGAGCTATTCCCCTTTGTTCCATCATTCTATGCACACGGTTTTATCTTTAATCACTTTCCTTTTACTTTCATCTTGCTGCATAGGCATTTCTTCCTTTCCATCCAGAGATTTCTCCTTTAAAATGTGCTTTAGCTCACATACACAGGTAGCCTTCTGCAGTTCTCTAAGTTGCTCTGTTTTCACTTTCCTGCCATAGTCCATCCCCCTACAGTACCGCACCACTGCCTTGGATGCCTTTGTTGCCATCCCTGTCTTAATCTTATATAATACTGTAATTTAATTGACTGTTATCCTCACTATTACTTTCACCTGCACTGTGTTCAACATGCCCCTCCTGATGCATTCCAGTATACAGTGAATAAAATTGTGTGATGCATACCTTCTTGCATGTCATCTTCTCTCTGTTCTTGCTGCAAGGATGCTTCACATTAAAATCACCCATAACAACCACTATCTTGTCCTTTGCATTTCCTTAAGCTATCATTTAGTATCCCATTTCTGCTTCCTGTTGATAGCATAACTACTGATTATCTCCCCTCTGCTCCTTTGACTTAACTGCTGTTATTCACCACCACTCTTCCCTTCTCCTCAGTTTCTTACATATAACCTTTAATACTCCTCTGTGCAAACACTGCTATACAATATCATTATCAAATCTGTCATTTCAAAAAATTGCTCATCCCAGGACCATGTCCTGACCCATCTAGCTGTTAATGTAGCCCCTTTTGACACCTGCTATATATATTAGTGTGTTGTCTGACCATTACTGTAAGTAGCCTTGTCTTCTATCCCCAGTCTGCCAGCATTACTGAGGAGCAGCATTAGTTTTTCTTTCTCATGCTTTTGACTTTATTTTCCCTACACGCACTTCCATTCCTTATGATTTTACCTGCTGTGATCCTTGCGTCTGCTCTCCTATGTTCCCACACTCTGCTGCTCTTCCCTCTCCTCCAGCTCCCATTAAAACTACTCCGTTACAGCTCCTTTCCCAATCAATCAGTGCTGTTCCCATAGTGTTGAATTGCTACCTGCCCTTATTGCAAAATTCCTCCTCTTCCTGTTAGGTTCCCACCCAAACACCTAAAACTATGGATCATTACTTCAGTTTTCAGTCTTTGTACAAGCAGTTGTGTTGTTCTTAAAACAACAAGAAAACGGCTAAGGGTACAGAGAGGTGCAGAAAGAAAATACAAAGGATAAACGAGGCTGCACCAAACTTACACCAACCAAAAGACATTTATTAATAAACAGAAAAAAAGTAAGTGCTTTCACGATAACTATTATCGCTTCATCAGACAAGGAAGTTACAAGGGAATACAATTCAGATCGCTATTTAATATTAGGATGTGTTTATGTTATAATTATGTTATATTAGGATGTAGCCTAATCTAATTATTAGAAAGCACAGAGCAATGGTTAAAGTTAGTATAACGTGATTGCTTTGTATAAAAAGCTCTAATTGAATGTGCTTTTGAATTTTGATGGTCTGATGAAGCTTATGTGAAAGCGCTTACCTGTAGCATGCTGTATTAAATGCAATCTTTTATTTTAAACGGAGTGATTTCGGTTTGTAGTACTTTTTCATCATGGATTAGCTGACCACTGTTGTTTTCAGTGGTATAAAGAACTGTGCTTGAACGCATCGTGGTCACCTCTCAGCGTATTGCTTAGAAACAATTCATAAATCATTTAAAACACTCAGCTGATGCACTTAAACCAATCACAAATTATTCAGCACTTAAAAAGGTAGAGCAACATTCAATTAAAAACCTATATAATATAATAATGAAAAAAATGAAAAAATATTTACATTAAAACCTTGGAATTTAAAATAGCAGCTTCATAATTATCAACTTCATAGAAAAATATATATATATATATATATATATATATATATATATATATATGTATATTTTTTGTAGAAAATATATATACACAACATTGGCTTAAGTGCAACAGCTGAGTGTTTTAAATGATATATGAATTGTATTCCCTTGTAACTCACTTGTCTGATGAAGCGATGGTAGTTATTGCGAAAGCACTTACATTTTATCTATTTATTAATAAATTTCTTTTGGTTGGTTTAAGTTTGGTGCAGCCTCGTTTATCCTATGTTGTTCTTCCCTGAGCTAATGATTTTGTTAGTGAAAGTGTTTCTGTACCACCAACCACCTACACCCTTCTAATTCCTCTGTCCTCTTTACTGCTTCCTTCACAGACCCACTTACAGGCCTTTCATACCCACATGTACCACTACATGTAGATGCTACACCCTTTGAAATCACTGTGGCCTTGACCTGATTTACTCCATCTAAAGAAAGCTATTTTTATTTAACTCATACTACTACTGTCTTCTGCTGCCTCAGCTAATACTTCCTGTCAATGACTTCAAAACTAGCAAATAATCCTTTACCATTCCCTGAAAGACTTCCTCCCACAAATTAATATCTAGTAAGTGATCCTCCAAATGTTATACTGGTCAAATTTCCCCTCAGAGATAATTTTTTCCTTCCACTTCTGAATTCCTCTTTTACTAACTCACCCACTGTTAGTTAAATTGGAAATCCATCTTCTACAGCTCTTCGTCTATCTACTTCACCCATATATACCTCATTAAAACGTCTAAATCTGTATCTGTCACTCCTACTCCTCTCTCAGCCTACCCTTTGAGCATCGTGGGGATTTTCTTTAATTTTTCTTCCTTGATCTTGTGTCACCTTCTCAGTCTTCCTTTCTTTCCCGTTTTTCCCACTTTAATATTTTGGAATATTAATCTTGATTATGCAGCCTCAATACTACTAATCATGCCACCATCACCCATGTCCTTTCCCTTTATTTGACCTTGTCTAATGTTCAGCCATATCGTTCTGCCCGTTATATCCCTCCTATAACCTCATAATATTTAATTCCCTGCACCACACCTGGACAATCCCTTCCTGTTGATCTAACGTCTTACTAACCCTACAATCAGTCCTAGCAATCTATCATTCAGACAGTACAGTATGTTTCAGCTAATGTCACAACAGCTACTGAACTGTATTATATGTATTTTAAACTGTTTTCCCTACCTGTATTCACAAACTAGCCCTCTAACAATTATTTTCTTTTGCAGCCACACACACTAATATCTAGGCCATGACCACACTTTCATGCAAGCTCTCACTTAAGGTCTTTACCCCCCCACCCCCACCCCCCCAAAAAAACTCAAGCAATCGCCCAGCTGTATTTCTCATTCTTATCCCTCCTCCACCTACTAATCTGACCCACATATACAAATGTTTCTCCTTTAACTTAACCACACTTATCCTTTCTTTTTTCCTTTCAGGATTACTGAGCTCCAAATCATTCCACTTACCATTCACTACCCTCAGTAAGGTTGGAACTCCCATCAGACCAACAGCACATACAGAGGCGGTTGCTTTATTGATCCTGTAATTTGAAATGCAAAGCTTGTTATAGTAATTTCACTACAGTACTGTTTATTAATCAGCTTGTGAGGTTACCTGCACATCACCTTGCCGACTTTCTGTTATATCTGGCCTTACTGTCCTGCTTAGCTGCTCCTCCACACTTAACCTTTACTTCCAATAGCCTTCTTCTTCCATCTAATCCCTCTGTCTACCTTATTTCTCGCTCTAATTATGGATAATACCCACTTTATTTTTCTTTTCCCTCCTCCACAGCATATCTGCAATGATATTACTTTCCTTCAGGATACCACAGTAGGGCTATATTTTCCTTTCCCTATCTGCTTGCCTCCTTCTGTTTCACTTTTCCGACTTTCTTGCCACTTTTTATATTGCATCTGAAGGCTCTCTCAGGCATCCAGTAGTCTCAGGTACCACAAATTTGGAAGAAGGCATATATTCTCCCTCTACAGAATGGCGGCAAAAACTCTGACAATTCCAATTTCCATCCCATTCCTTTACGCTCGCCTACCTCCATAATTTTAGAGAAATGTATCCATACTCAGCTTCTAAACTACCTAGTTCAAAACCAAACCCTCTCTTCTACTCAACACATCTTCAGGCCAGGACACAGTACTACCAAAGCTCTCATTTCTTTCATGGACACAGTAAATCAGGCAAGTGATGCAGGCAACACTATCGCCTCACTCTTTCTTGATCCCTCTAAAACCTTAGACATGATATCCCATCCACTCCTCACCAAAAACTCTGAGTTAGGCATTTCACCCCCCACACTAACCTGGTTTTTAAACTGTCTCCAACAGGCAACAATCCACCAAATGGCAACATCCTTTTTCACCTTTCCTTAACTACAGGTGTTCCTCAAGGTTCCATACTGGGCCCCTTGTTATTTAGCATATTCATCACCTTTCATACTACTCTTACTCAAAGCACCATCATCCAATATGCAGATGATTCTACTATCATCTGGACCACCAAGTCAATATCCAAACTTCAGATACTCCAAAATGCCTTTACATCTACCGAAACATGGATGTCCAACAATCACCTCGCTCTAAACCCCAATAAAATTAAACTCCTGATATTCACTCAGAAAAAACTACCCTCCTCAACAAGAATGATTTTACTTTTCAGGCCAAAAACACTACTATTCCAAGTACTAAACTGTTAGGTGTCATCGTAGATGAAAAGCTTACATTTGACCTCCACATTCACAGCAACATCAAAAAAACTCATCAGAAATTAGGTATGCTCTATAGACACAAATATTTCCTTAACCATACAGCAAAAATGTCCCTTGCCACATCATTGCTGCTACCATCTCTGTTACATGGTGCACCTATCCTTACCAATATCAAAGTCTTCTCTTAAATCCAAACTCGACACATGCTACAATAAAATTGCAAAATTCAAAACGAATGCAAAATTCAGACCACCACTGTTTATCACTGCAACAACTAACATCCACACTCTCTCTCATATTTAAAATTAACTACTGTAGAAAGACATACACAAACCTTCAGACTGCCCTTCTCTTTCCTCACTACTGACTTTGTACCATCACAACACAGCTCTCAGATCTGAAAACAAACTACTGCTCAAAGTCGAAAACCAAACCTTGCACCTGGCCAGATCGTCTACTCATACTGTTTCTAAACTATGGAACATTCTTCCACCTCCAATCAGAATTACCAGTAATCCTGTTCTCTTTAAAAAAGTCCCTTAAACAACATCTTTAATCTTTCTGGCACTGCACATGTGCCAAATCAACAGCCCCTAAAACATGACTCCTTCCTTTATATAACACCATAGCGTATTTCATCTCTACTTTTACTCTCATCATCTATAACTGACCACTTGTAATTACTTCTAAATTTATGAATTTACTCAATCAAAAAACCTTACACATCAGTAAAAAAAAAAATACTTTACACATCAATAAAAAAAATGTGTATTCTACTTACACAAACGTACTCCCTCACTACTGCATATAACACTGTACAATGACTATATTGACTACAATGCTGCATGATTACTGTATTTGCTATACCTGTACTAGTGCAACTGCAACCCACCCTCTTCTTGTGAACTGTGCAATACCATAAATGTAGAGAGACTGTAGTGTGCTTAGCTTAGACTAGTGTTTATATTGCACTGTAAACCCCGCATTGTTTCATTAATATCATCAATGTAAATAGACTGTAGTTTACTTAGCTTAGATTACTGTTCATACTGCACTGTAACCCCCTGTATTGTTTTGTTAATATCATGTGTTTTTTCATATTATGTTGTTGTTTAACTTTTTGTGGAGCTTTTCTCCTTGGGCCTCCACTAAAAATAAACTCACCTCGACCCAGTGACCTTCCTGGTAAACAAATGCAAATAGGTAAATAAATAAATAAATAAATACATACATACATACATACATACATATATACAGTTGTGTAAAATCTTACCACAACAGTAGCTGTCCTTCTCTTCGCTGTTGCATTATTCATTACAGTAGAGATCCCTTGCCTAGGGCAGTCCAACATCCAGCCAGTATACCACAGTCTTGGGATGTAATAGGGATGTCGTATGTTACATGTATTCGCCCCTCACATGGCATAGGGCATAAAGGAGGCATATAAACGTACCATCCTCTGAAATGAAAAACTCAAGGAGGAACAACAGTCCAAGGAGAAAAGAGGAACATGTGCATCCAGAAGAAAGAAACAGGGGGAGAGAATACTGCAACAGTGAAGGCAAGAAAATCTACTGTTATGGCAAGATTTTACACAATCTATGTCCCTCTATAGCACTGTTGCAGTATTCCTTAAACTAGAGGGAGCACAAAAGTTCAAGAGGAAGGTCCAATACAGCCTTTAAGAAAGCCATGCAGGATAGCCCTGGCAAATCCAGCTCTAACCCTGGAAACCACATCCAACTTATAGTGCTTGGTAAAAGTATGCACAGAAGACTAAGCTATTTTAAGGATGGAGTTGGTATCCAATCCTTTGAAAAAAAGCACCTGAAGAAGCCATAACCCTGGAAGAATCCACCTTATCAGAAGAAGAAAGGCTCTTTCCATGAAAAGAGTAACAGAAGGAAATGGCCTTCGACATCCATGAAGAAATAGTTTGCTTAGAAACAGCCAAACCCAAAGACCTATGATAAAAGGAGACAAAAAGTTGCTCAGATTTATGAATGGCTTTCATTTTGTCGAATTAATATCTGAGATGTCTATGCAAATCCAAGGAGTGAAGAAGCAGACTGTGGAGAAGTAAAAAAAAAAGTGGGCAAATGAATAGACTGAGGCAACTCATTAGCCACCATGGGCAAAAAAGACGGATTAGTACAAAAAGACACCCTGTCCTTATGAAAAACTATAAAAAGAGGAACAACCATAAGGGCCTGCAGCTCAGATACCACACAGTCCTCCAAGAACAATGTTGTAAGGAAGCTGAAACTGCAGGTGCAAAATGAGACTAAATCAGTTTTTCCAAAACAAAATTAAGGTCCCAAGAAAGAGAAATAGGCTTCCTGTGGGGCCTAATATGAAGGATCCCTTCAAGGAATTGGTTCACTTCAAATCTAGAAGCCAGAAGAGGAGTCAAAGACAGACAAGCAGAAATAGCTGAAAGGTGGGCTTTAACAGAACAGAATGCCAACCCAGCATCTAGAAACTCCCACAAATAAGACAGAACCACAGGAACTTCCACAGAAAGTGGATCCAGGTTACAAGCAAGACAGACAAAAAATATTTTCCATTTGGACAAATCAGATTTCCCGGTAGTGGGTGTTCTGGCCTCCTGCAGACCCTGAAGCATGCCCTCAGAAAAAAGGTTTCTAAAGGGATCAAAACCCTATCACCCACAGCATCAATTGAAGAGTGGACAAGTCCAGATCTATGAGAGACCCATTGGCGTGAGTGAGTAGGTCCACCCTGTGAGGCAGCACATGATGATTGCACTTGGCTAAATACAGAAGAAAAGGGAACCAACGCTATCTGGGCCAAAAGGGAGTCACCAACAAGATTTTGGGACAGTCTTGTTTTATCATGAGCAAGACCTTTGGTATAAGAGGAAGGGGAGGGAAAGCATAGAGAAACATACCCTTCCAGGAAAAAGACATTGTGTCCACCTTCCATACCAAAGGACATGGGACTCTGGTGCAAGAGACAGGAAGTTGTCTGTTCAGAAGGGAAGCAAAAATATCTACCCAATGAGTACCCCCACTGGTGGATAATGCCCAGAAACACATCTCTGTGAAACATCCATTCGTGCGTCTGTGTTATGGACCTGCTCAGAGAGTCTGCTACAATGTTCTGATTTGAAGGAATATCAACAACTTGAAGAGTCACCCTGATACTGGACATCTAGGTTCCAAACTTGAAGAACTAGACTACCCGGGAGGTAAGACCATGCCCCCCCTTTCTTGCTGACATACCACATCACTGTGGTACTGCCCGTGAAGACTTTGAGGGGCTCTGGAAGGAAGAGAAAATGGAAGACCTGAAGAGCTCTCATCACTTTGATATTAATATGGTCCTTTCTTTGATGGAGACCAAAAGCCCTGAACCTTCAGAGAGCCAAAGGATGCTCCCCACCCCGCGTCTGAGGCATCTGAAGACAGTTTCTGAGCAAGGACTGGAGGCTGAAAAGGAAGCCCTGGCTTGAGGGATAGCTGATGAATCCACCACTGAAGCTCTGACTTGACACATGGAAGAAGAGGAATTGGAAAGTCTAAAGGATGGGAATGCTGAAGCCAGACTGACTTTAGGAACCACTGAAGCTTTCTCATATGAAGTCTGGCCAGAGGAAGCATTGGAATGGTGGAAGCCATGTATCCCAGAGCCCTTAGAAACTCCCTGGCTGTAATGTAGTCCAAAGGAAGAAGGAATTAAAAGAATGCAATCAGAGTCAAAGCCTTGGGAGGAGGCAGGGATGCCAGCATCAGAATGGTATGGAGCTTGCTCCACAAAAAAAATGATTCTGTGAAGGAGTCAGGAATGATTTTTGGAAGTTCACTGTAAACACTAGGTTTGCAGAAGACAAGTAGTACAGTGAAGATGCTGAAGCAAAATCTTTACAGAAGAAACATGAATGAGCAGGTTGTCCGACTAAGAAAAGATCTGCATTCCCCTCATTCTGCCGTAAGCAATCACAGTTGTAAGGCATTTGGTGAAGATCCTTGGGGAAGCAGACATGCCAAAAGGCAAAGCAGAGAAATGAAAGTGCAAGAAATCAAGAGAGAAATTTAAAAAACTTCCTGAAAAGGGGATGAATAGGAATATGGAGATGGGTATCCTTGAGATCCAGAGAGACTAGGAAAGCCTGAAGAAGATGAGGAAACAAGGTTTGAAAGGATAACATTCAAAAGGAAAGAACGTTCAGAAAGGTATTGAGCTGGCACAAATCCAGAATGGGTTTACAGGTGCCTTCTTTCCTGGGAACCAGAAACATTCTGCAATAAAATATCTTCCCCTTTGAGAAGTCGAAACTGCTTGGATAGTTTGGTTCTTTGAGACAAATGGCTCAAAAGAACATCCAGAAAAAAGGGGCAACTATCATGAGGAAGTTGAGGAAGGGATTTCCAAAACAAGTAATACTCCTGACAGATGACGGAAAGAACCCAAGAGTCCTGGGTGATCTGTAACCAATTTGGAAGGGTCAAGGAAAGATAAAGAAATGGAAGAACTTGGCTGCGAAGAAGATAATCGGACAGAACCTGGCTTGTCTGGAAAAAGAGGCTTTTGAGCTTTAGGAGTCTGAATAGACTTAGCAGGAGGAGCCCTTCTAGCAGTATGTTTACCCTTGGGAGGAGGGCAAGACTGTCTATGGACAAAGGAAGACTTGGTAGGATAACTCCTTTGAAATTTGGGAACAGGGTAAAAACAAAGATGTTTCAATTCCTGCATACCCTTGCCATTTTCCTGAAGGGATTTAAAAAGTTCAGCAGCAGCAAAACCAGAGAGATTTTTATTATCAAGAGGAGCATCAATCAGCTTCATCTTGATGTCATTAGAAAGAGGCTAAAGGTGAAGCCAGAACAACCTACTTAACACAGAACCAAAAGCATCAGCTCTATACGAGGCATCAGCTGCATCATAACATTTAATGGAATGGTGAGCCACAAAGAGAGGGCCAAAGCTGAAGAATCAGGAAGATCTGAAATAACCTGAAAAGTCTTAAAGAGAAGAGATAAAATGTACCTGGACATATGGGTCTGATAACAGACAGCCCTGAAGGCCAGAGTAGCAGCAGTATACACTTTCTTACATAAGATCTCTATAGTTCTGCTGTCCATATTAGAGGGCAGCCACTTAGAAGAAGGGAAAAGCTTATAAGGTTAATCAGAAGAGATGGAAATAATATAACAGTCACCTGAGGGAAATGTGTAAAGAAATTTGCAATCATCAGGCACATTATAAAATCTATCAGTATTCTTTTAGGAAACAAACTGGGAAAAAGAGCAAAATTAGGAAAAGAAAGGCATGGTACGAAGGAAGATTGTTAGCAAAGACAACCAAAAACAAAGTGAAAACAAACTGTTCCACATTGGGTGAAGTACAAATCACTCACTGTTGATGAACCAGGCTTTGCGAATAACAGTGGGATTAACATTTGTTTTTGGTTGTCTTTGGTACTGATCTTCCTGCATTGTCAATTTTATTAGGAGCAGGGGACTGGGAATTGGAGCCTGAGAAGCTGCAGAAAAAAGTATCCAACAAAGCAGCAAGAACAGGATAAACAGCAGAGGGCTTGAGTAACTCCAATTAAAGGAGTTCATAATACCTCCTTTGAGCGTCAGAAACCTGGAAATAATCCCACTTAAATTCCATCATACAAGAAACAGTATTGTCAAGGAAAATCTCTTCAAAGTAGCATCAGGACTAATAGAATCATCTTCCTCTGAACCATAATCGAAGGGAGAGGAGTATCTGAGAGGAATAGGCCAAAGATTCCTCATCAGAGCATGCTCCCTAGGCCTCTTAAGAGGAGTAGAAGACCAAGGGGAGCAGGAATAGAGACTCCCCTGAGGAGGCTTTAAAGTCATAAGGGCATTGAACAAACCCTGTGTAAAATCCTGCCATTCACAGTGAGGATTCCTAGGAGAAGGAGACATATGCTTAGTCTTTTACTTCTTTTATAAAAAGATGTCAGCCCTTACTATTTTAGGTGGCTCAGACCCCTGGCCACACACAAACATAGTTGGAATCTCCTCCTTAAGAATTTGCAAAACACCCCTAGGCCCTTCAGAAATAATCATCCACAGTTTCCCTTGAACATCCAAAATGGACATCCACAAAGCCTCCAGGAATGTGAGATGAGCCGGGTCTATGCCAGTCTCCAAGCGGTGACAGCAGAGGAATTTGATAAAACCTTCTTGGTCGTCTTCTTTGCAGACTGCTGACCGACCGAGTCAGGATGATTCCACCATAGTACCTTGTGCGAACAACTAAATACACTGGTTCTTTACATAAATAGCCAAAGAGGAGAGCCAACTATGCAAAGTTTTTGGGGCAAATGCCTGACAAATAGAACAAGATGTGTGGTGGTGAGACACGCCTAAGCAAAACAAACACTGCTTCTGACAGTCCCTATAGGGAATCTGCCTCCTAAACTGGCATTTCTCCTTTCTGGTTGACATGTAAACCAAACTACCAGCAAAAAGTAAAATAGAAAATCCCCAATGGGGTACTTATCTGAAAAGCATCACACAAAAGAGTGTTCAGACTAATGATCAATGATGGTGTTCAGACTGGGAGCAAAGAATTTCTAAAGACAGTATGTCTGTATATCACCTTTTTGCACTATGCCAAGTGCAGAGATCATACGTGTGACATACAACGTCCCTATTACAACCTAAGGATTTGGTATACTGGCTGGAAATAAGGCTGCCCTAGGCAAGGGTTTTCTACTGTAATGAGTACTGCAACAGTGATATAATAGGGCATCTAGAAATATATACTCCTGTAACATCACCTTTTTCTGTTTAGTATGGAAGTGGGAATAGGAGCATGTGTATGACTGGATCCAGGTAAATTTGACAAGGGAATAACACATCTAGTCTACTTGTCTTTCAGAAAGGCTTTTGATTCTGTCACAAACAGAAGGCTGTTAAAAAAAGCAGGGTTAGGGGTAGAACAAATGCTCCGGAACTGGACAGCTGCACAGCTGAGTGTAATGACAGAGGTTTGTGTTGACAAACAAAATCAGAAATTGGAGACATGACTAATGGAGTTCCACAGTGGTCTGTCCTGAATCCAGTACTCTTCAATGTGCTAGTCTCTGGCATACCTGAAGCAAAACATAAAAGGATACATTTCCCTGATGATGATACAAAGATAAGTGCAACATTTAGAGACAGGGGACGTGTCCAGTGAAGTATTTTGAATGACGGAAGAAATGAAAACAAAGGTGGTAGTTGAGATTCAGTGCAGGCAAATGCAAAATGTTCCACTTTTGCCACAAGAACCCTGATGTGAAGCATCTGCTTTTAAGAGTGAACCTGATACTAGGAAAAGGATTTGATAGGGCCGATCACATCTGGATAGGACCACTAGGAGAAGAGTGAGTGGGTAGGGGCACCAGCAAACAGAATAATGAGTGTACCCTTAGAGGGATAGATGTCAGGAGCAAAGAAATAATGTTAACACTCTAGTAGACCTTAGCAGTCAAAATCTAGATTAATATATGAAGACATTATAGGAAAAGGACATCAGCCAGCTGGAAGGAATTCACCTGAAATATGTGGGATGAAATGGAAGTAATATGACCAGAGGCTACAGGAACCATAATTCTTATCATTTGAGGACAGAGAAGGCAGGGAGAGCAAGGTAATGTTGAACATGACTGTGTCTGAGAAATGTGAAGAGGATACTCTTATAAAGAAGGGCAGAAGGGGAAGGAATAGGCGGAGACACCAGGTTGTAGGGGCTAACTACACAGTAGATCTCTGAAAGTAGTTTTTCACACAGGTTTATGGACCCACAGAACAGACTACACCTGGAGCAGGAATCCACGGTTGCAATGAAGACAGCATGGCTTAGTTGAGAAAAAAGCATAAAGAGGAAAGTAGGGATGGAGGGAAGATATAATGTTAAGTAACATAAAAGAATAAAGAAGAAATACTCCATTGTTTCCTTTCAATATTAAGGAAATGTAATGTAACAGCTTACTCACCCTCTGTTATTTTTAATATGTTGGCAATTTTTTCTCTCTCTCTGTCATGCAATTTTATTTTATTCCCTACTGTATTAGAAACAAAAATCATTCTATCGATATGTTTTTTTTAAATATTGAGAGAAAATCAAATTTTTTGTATACTTTTGTAAATTATATTTTCATTGTATTATCAAAGTGTGATAGGAGGAGATACTGCCAGCACAGCTATCTGGAATTTTGTAAATAATCATGTCATTTGTGAATATTAACATGATTCATATGCTTGTCTTACAAATGTATTAGAACTGTATGTCATGTGTATATTAAACTGCTGGTACAGAAGTGTGTGTTGAACAGGGTTTGTACTGTGCTGAGCCTGGATGTGTGACCACAGCATGCCCTGCTGGATTAGAGCAGAAATGTGTATAAACTATTGTGCATGTGTAAATGTATATGTTTTAACACTGGGAACTAGAACACAGGTGGTTAACTTGTAACACTTCAAGAAAATAGTTGAAATTAAATTATTTTATGATTGTGCTATAAAAGTTAGTTTCAATGCAGCAAGGAGACAGGATGTCTAGAACTAAGGTGCATTTTGCAGTGTTTTGTAAGTGTTTTATTGTTTTATGTCTTCCAGCAGTTGCAAAGATCTGAGAGAGATGTATTTTTCACAGGGAAATGCTAAAATGTCGGTAGTTTCTGACAATGGGGGTTTAGCTTGGTAACTTAAGTCGGGTGACAAAAAGTTGTGTCATCCAAGCTAACCCAGAAGTAATATTCAATATTAATTTAAGAACTCTGAGAGGGGGGGGGGGTTTGTATTTTGTCTTTAAACTATCAAGAACATCCACTCACCTTTGCAATTGCCTTGCTGTAAGTAAGTTTTTAGGGCACAGTAACTCTTTTAGATTCAGATAGATAGGAATATAGTAAAGTATAGCTTAGATTTATTTTTATTTATTTGAGACCATCCTGCAATGTTGTTTTAAATATTTCCTATTATTTTGAACTCTAATATAACTGATTACTTACTGAGTATTGTCTTGTTCTTTTACTATTTATTCATTATTAAATATATTTAAACCTTTATAATTGTGGCTGTTCTGTTTAGAGATATTTAAGCTCTTAGAGTACTTGCATAAATATTTGATGAAACTGTACAGGCTACTTCTAATAGCCCGACGATTGGTCAAACCACCATTTGGATTAACAGTAACATTACACAGTAGGATTGCACACAATTTGTTAAGGGCCTTAAAGTAACTGATAAAGAGTGGCTAGTTGCAGTTGGAACTACCTTATAGTCTAGGCAGAAGGGGGCATAGCTAGCAAACCTGTGCCAGCCTTTCCCAGGAGTGTGGGTGTTTATATATAAATCAAATCTCAAAGCAAGTGTATGTGTGTGTGTGTGTGTCAGCTACTTTGGGCAGGGACATGAATCAATGGTTGGACAGAAAGGGTACTGAAGATCTTGTTTTGGCCACTCAGCTGAGGTCTCAACCCTACAGCTGTGTCAGTGGAGAGTCTTATTGGAGATCTGGAGAAAGAGGAAGAAACCAGCCCAGACTGACTGTGATCACTGTGTGCTCTTAAGGGAAATTGCACTTTACTGTGTGTGTACTTGTCATCCTCCCAGTATGTATGTTTCCCATTGTTTCCAGTGGTGAGGATTGAGGATCTTGATTGCTGGGCCAGTGTTGGGGCATCATAGTGCTGCTAATTGTGTCTTATATATTTTATGTTATGTGCTTGTTCATTTGACCACTTTGTATTTTGTTATACCTTTTGTAAGACTGTACATTGTCTGGAGCTTTACTCCTCAGGTCTCCACTGAAAATGCCCCCCTGGCTCAGTTGGACTAATCCCATTAACAAATGTAAAATAAATAAAATAAATAATAAAAAAAAGATTAAAAAAATGACACCAACAGCATTTTAAGTAAAAGGAAAACAGAGCTGACTCAGTATTGTCCAAAAACACACACTTTACCACACACACAAAACCATTTTTTAAAAAGCATGGGGGAGAAAAGGACACAAATACTAAGAGACAGCTATATAAAATAACTGATTTTAACCTAAAGGAAAAGAAAAGCAATCACCGAGAGCACACTTCTACTATGAAATAATCAACCTAGTGACCGCATTCACATCTTTTCTCCCAAAACATATTTGCAATGAATTCTAAGTTAGAACTGGCCTCTATACCATAGGAAGCTATACTGACACTATAACAATCAAAAACTTAAAGCATGAGATACAGGTAGACCTCCATGTGACTATTTATTTTAACTTTGTCATCTATGTTGACCACGGTGCTTAAAGACTATTTTCAGAGGGGGACTGGAAATAATTTTAGATTAAAATAAGAAAGTAAACATACATAATTAATCAATTAGTAAAACATGAACAGCATTCAATCATATAGGAGAAACATATTACAAATCTGTACAATAATAACTGAATAAACCCATGCAACCCATCAAATTGGCAATTTAAAAGAAGTAAGATTATCTTAGTAACAGGAATGCATGAATGAAACACAGAGAGAAAATAGAGAAAACAACTGAGAATGGCAAATTAGAAAAGTGGGCATGATTAATAAGTATGCAAAGTTAAAACATTATACTAAAGCATAGTATAACATGTGACAAAGTATGCAAGGAAAATGTGGTATAGTTAAGTGGATATATTTGATTTGTTAATAAAGAAGGAGCAGAAACAGTGCATGCATGTAAGGTGTATATAAACTATTAGGTAATTCTATAGAATGAACTCTATATTTGGATACTTAGAAGGAGGTTTACTATAGTCTTTCAAAATGTAATAGATCTGAGTTTACTCAAACCATTAAAAAAAGTTCATTTAGCATTGCATCAGTACTTAAAAAGGTGGTCAATTATAGCACATATACTTATGTAAACTATGTCCCTCCCATCACCATCATGGATATAGTATACTATTTGAGGGGAATTCATAAAGGCACCGCAATGTGCACAACTCTGTGTACACATCACAGTAATACTTTAATATTCAGACAGAGCCCTACCACTGTGCAGCAAAGTGCTCCAGCACAACCATGATGCAGTCCAGTGGAGAGGTACATGCTAATTAGCTGTGTGCTCTTTCCCATGAAACTTCCTCCAAGAAGGCATTTACACACCCAGCCATTCAGGAAATTTGTCAGATGTGCGGATTAGCATTGTCAGTCCCTCTAATTACATTTGTGTACATAGCCAAAAGAATGTGTTCCTCTTCTGTTGTGTAATGTAGTATGGGGGCAGAGAGTGGAGGAAACTGTTGGACATCAGAGGTACTGCACTTATGACATAATGGCAGTTACAGCAATACACGGCATTGTGGGTAGGGGGATCACTAGCCACCAGAGATACTACACATCTAACTTAATGGTACTTACAGTAGTAAAGGGATGAGGGGCGCTAGTCACCAGGGATACTTCACTTGTGCCTTAAAACCATTTACACTAGTATGGTGGATGGGGGTGTGGGGGAATTACCAGCTGCCAGGAAATACTATATGTTCTTGCGCCATACCTGCACTTACATCAGCATAGGGATCAGGTGACAACTCGGGGACTGTGGCTGTGTGCATTTATTTGTGTTTGGATATGTGCTTTTATGTGCGGGAGAGTAACTGGGGGGGGTGCCCATGGATACACTATGTAGCCATAGCAGTTAACTACCACAATATGTAGATCAGCAATGATCTGCACATGAAGGTATTAAAAGCAATTCAGAGACATGCAAATTAGCCAATAATGAGTTATTTCTTCATCACTGGTAATATATCTCTGATTAGCAAAACACCATGCTGTTGAACCATTCACGAATAACCTGGTATCCTATAAAAAATACATACAGTCATTCAATGTATCAATATCAAACCTTGCTCTCTTTAGTGGTAGCAGATTATTGCATTTATTTGTTTTTCTTTATTTATTGTGAGACTTTGAACCAGTCCGGTATTAACAAGGCTAATTATGCAGCAGCTACCATATTTTAATATGATGCAAAACCATTATAATAATGTGCTAGGAATTTTCATCTTTTTCTTTGTGTCAGTCTTGCATCCTGTCTGACATCATAACTTCAGTCAAGCTATATCAGGATTAACATTTGTAAAAAAAAAAAAAAAAAAAAAAAGGGACATTTTTTTTCAGAAATTTGAATTATCCCATAAGGTTTCCTGTTGTATGAACTGAAATCACATTTCAAAATGTGTTGTGGGCATAAGTTTTCAGATGTAAACATGACCACTTTAGTCACAAATGACATTGCCACCACTAGTACAGCACCTCTAATCTCTGCATCAGCCTTATGGCAAAACAGTTTAATAATTACAGATATATCAAGAGTCACGCCTCCCTAATGCTATACCACATCAACCTTTCAAGACCATTTTATTATTTTTCTACAGTAATGAAAAATGAAATACTTGAGATTAGTCTCTCATATCTGTTCCCAATGAAAAAAAAATCTACTCTGCTTTTAAAATAAGACATTAACAAATTAAAATAATTGCATATTTCAATCACTATTAATCTTTATTTCTCTATGCATATCTACAGAGTGTGTGTGTGTGTATATATATATATATATATATATATATATATATATATATATATATATATATATATACACACACACACACACACAATCATATTTGTGTATGTGTATAAATTCTAAGAGTGTATCACACATGGATTTATTTGTTCACTTATTAGATGTGATGTCATTTATTTTTAATATATATAAACTTATCTAGCAGGTCTAAATCAATTGGATTTAGAATGATACAGTAGAACAAAGAACTTTGCAAACTTGCAGTTCTTTATCTGACAACTGAATCAAGTTAAAAATATGCACAGTGGTCAAGCCATAAATAAAGGGTAGACAAAGGCCCAAAAATAGGGACACTTTTAATATTGCTCTTACAAACTTAGGGAGTTGACAGAAAAGCAGATTTGTATTAATATAAATTTTCTGAAGCGTACAAAGTCTGAAATTCAAATGTCTGTCATTTTCTGACTTTATTCCTCAATGAATTTACAATGATTTGCCAGAGAACCACAATTTTTAAGAGACAGACCAAAATGTCAGGCAAAAATGTGGACATTCTGTGAAAATCTGTACAGTTGAGAGGTATAAGTGTGACTTAACAAATTATTTCTCCAGACACGAGTCATTAATCTGTGCTGACTGCAGTTATTTCCCTAATGCATCTACCCTGTGAATGTGATTATAGTAAACTGTAGTACATGTATAGCAGTAGTTCATGGCTTTTGTCCTCTCACACAAAGTTCACATTACCCTTGAACTCTGGTATATGCTTTTTGTAGTCGAGACAAAATGCACGATATAAGCCAACATTTTTTTCTTCTTCTATCACTAACTTGTATTATTTCAGGCAGAAGGCTTTTTCAATAAACATATTATCTTCAGTGAGTCAGGGGAATTACTGAAATACTTCAATATTAATCTACTCTACTGCTGAACCAGAAAAGGAAAATTAAAAGAGGTGAAAGCTTATTGCACGGTTAATCAAAGTGTTTCAAAAGCTAATTAATTTCTCTTCATCTGTACACCAGTGTGTTGGAATTGATCCTCACAGTGATTTGATTTATACAAACAAAAGTACAACAAAATGTGAATTCTGTCATGCAGGCAAGTTAATGCGCATGTAGAAGTATATTAGTCCCATGCTTTTTCATGTAAATTATATATATATATATATATATATATTATATACATATATATGTGTGTGTATATATATATATATATATATATATATATATATATATATATATATATGGGTCTAGGACTATTCACTGAAAGCACATTTCACTGAAAGTCAAATGACTGTGCACAAATTACTGAAAGCTCAATTCACTGACAATTCAATTCACTGAAACACATTTCACTGAAAGTTATATATGGCCTTTTCCCCACTGTTGTGCGACCCTGGAGTTGGTATATATAGTAAGAGGGGGTGTGGGGGCATAGCCCCCCCCCCACATATTTTGGATATATATTAAGCTCAGAAAAGAGTCATTTATTGGAATTGCAAGTATCCATGTATATAGTTCAAAATATATATACTAACTCCAGGGTCGCACAACAGTGGAGAAAAGGCCATATATAACTTTCAGTGAAATGTGTTTCAGAGAATTGTGTTTTCAGTGAATTGAGCTTTCAGTGAATTGTGCACAGTCAAATGCGTTTCAGTGAAATGTGCTTTCAGTGAATAGTCCTAGACCCATAAATATATATATAGCTAGACAGATATACAAGTCTTGTCTACTCTGCCAGAAACCCGCTACACCTGCACAGCAGGGAAAATAAGTGGAAATATATTTCTGTGGATTGTGCTTAAACATACATACCAGATATTATATTTACACCAAACAGAATGTCATATATCAAAGAAATATCGTAAGATTGCGCCAAGCAGTAACTAATTTCACTTTTTTATTCTGGTATATGGTATATGTCCTACACATACCGTGAATCATTATTGCAAAAATATTCTGTGGTGCTGTTTTAAAGCTACCACAAACATTACAGTGGAATGAAAAGAAACAATGCCATATAATAATCAGATGGCCTTATGACAGAGTACATCGATAAATCCAAACATGTCACGGGCCATTACTTTGGCCCAGTTCCAAGCCTTCAGAATTTTTACCTTTTTCTTCAACAGCAGTAAAGCACAATACTTGGGAATGGATAGCTTTTGCATTTCCAGACCTGGACAGCTACAGATAATCAGTCTATGTCTTATATTGCATATCTTTTTTTTTTTAATTTAATCTGGAATATATGACTTTTGGTTTGATGCTTATTTGGTATATTTACATATATTGAAATACATTACATTTTGCAGCAAGACTGATGTTTACAGTTTGTCTAGGCCGTTTTGGGCAACTTATCCACCTGATAGGTTTCACACCGATTCTTTTCCTCACGGCTTATCAATCTTTACTGGTCAAAAAGACAAAAGCAGTGGAATTTACATTATCCTAAGCATGACATCGGACATAAAATCAAGTCAAAAAAGCAAAACTTGCAAATATTTTGTTTCTAGTTAAAGCAAAGGCGTAGCTGACAGCTCCTCACCTTAGCTCTTGACAACATATAATAACATTTTGTCATTTAAGAGCTTATTTTGCTCCTGTTCACTTTATTGAAAGCAATTTTCTCTAATGTCATTTAAAGCAGCATTACAGTAGAAGAAAAATACAACCAAATTATATCTGTCACAGCCTATTGATTCTATTAACAGGAGCTTAGTCAACTCAAGTGAACTCTTAAGTATGAACAAGCCTTCTGAGAAAAATAATGCCACTTTCAGTAGCAACAACAGATTAATCTTAGGCACAATTACATTACCCCAAGATTTTCATTCTTTTAAGTAAGACCCTTCCTCACAGATTAGTGAGAAGCTCAGCTTCAACAACTGGCTCCTCCTGTCTTTCAGAGAGCTATAAAAGTTGTTTACATATGAATAACCACTTTGCTGTCCCTGAAAACTTAGTTTCTCCTGGAATCACCTAGGAACAAATCATAGAATCCATGTGAAGGACCAAAAATAATACTTCTGAGAGACCGGACAACATACCAGGCTTCATTCTCATCAGTGCCAAGTATGCCCTCTCTTAGCCCCTGCCAAAACCATCCTCAGTGTTTGTGCCTAATGCCTTAAGATCAGCCACTGTGACCGCTATATAAAAGCATGACCACTCTACTGATCAGGGCAATTACAGGTCCATAAGCCTCAACCACTTTATATACAAAGCCATGGAATGTATCAAAGCAGACGCCATTCTGCAGACACAGGCAAATTAACGGACGTATACTCCTGCTGGTTTGCTTTTAATGAAGGACATATCCTGTCTCTGCAAACTAGTAAGCTTCATTGAAAATGTTACAGAGTCTGTAGACAGTGATCAGCCACTGAACACTGTTTTTCTTGATCTGGCCAAAGATTTTGATATGATACTTTATGCTGGTATTGTTGAAAAAAAAAAGCTAACAATGCAAACCCTTAGCGTTTACATTAGATTGCAAATTGGCTATCCGATAGATACCAGGTTGTAGTAGTTGCTCATACCCTCTCTGAACGTAAATTTGTAACTGGTGGGGTAGATCTGAATGTAAATTTTTAACTGGTGGGGTAGATAATGTGCTGCTCTCTCTCCTGTTTGTCTTTTATTTTGCAGACATCCAGACCAACAGCAATGAAATGTGGTTGACCAAGTTGGCTGATGACTGCAAGTTAGCACTGTTATGCACTCGTCCACATACTAAACAGCTCCAGAAAGGGTTAGATTACTTACTTACCAGTTGCACTGAAAGTAGTCTCAAGTTAAATGAACAAAAGTGCAACATGGCAGCATTCAGCAAAGATTTGTTAACACTTGCAATGCTATAAATGATATGCCTCTTTAGACTGACATAGCTATAAAAGACCCGGACACTTACTGGATAATTCTCTCATTTAATCATCACATTTCAACAACAGTCAGGAAATACTGCTATCTGGTATAGTTAACTTCGAAAGGACTATCCTCAATATCCAAAGGCATCATCCTGCCAGCGCATTCATTCCCTTGTCATACCAGTCATTGAATATAACACTTTGCTAAGTATAAATTAATGCATATTACTCAAGCAGAAAGAATCAAAAGATAACTTACCAAAAAAAAAAAACTGAAAGCATAAAATAGTATTAAGCTATTCAACTACCCCAAGAGATTAATACAACTCTCCTAGTACTCAGTAGCCTGCAAGCTACTCTGAAGTGACCGGTTTCCCATTTTTCGACAAGTGTCTCTACAAATATGCACACATACGACCTAAATATATACCCAAAACATATAAAACTCACTGGAGAGAGAGGTTCCTAGCACAATGTATTCCCAGCCTATAGAATAAGTTACTAATCAGTTTAAACAAAGTACTACTTTACCTTCTGTTAAGGCTAGTCTTGATGAAAGGGTAGGGGACACTTACCCTGAAAAAAAAATAGCTCAGCACCATCAGAGTCAAAAATAGTCATAATAAATTCAATTGTAATGTTCTTTATTCGCCTCCATATAGAACTGCAAACGCAGATCGATAAATTGGTTTCAATGCTTACTTCATCTTATTCAATAACATCAGTAACATCTGCAATGTCATTTATATTAAAAAAGGCATAAAGCTGATGATGACAATCACTGATGAATAAAAAATTAAATACATCTTAAATTAAATTTAAAATGTATTTTAAAAAGATCCATACAGTGAACTATTCCTAAATATTAATAAAACTAATAAATCATAAATATAAAAAAAAACGATCAAAAACAGCAGAGGTGTTGGGCCTCTTCATCCCTGGAAGGGCATTAATTACACATTAACACACACTCTGGAGGGCATTATTGCACTTAGAGAATGGGGTCTCTGTAAAATTGTTGTTTTGCTTATTTATTACTATATTTTTTTTTTTAATATATTTTGGATGTAAAATAGTTCCTCCTTCTAATGATTCAAAGTTGCTATATTTTAAAAGTACATCATTAAAAAAAAACATCTAGATAGTTGCTTTATTTTTTTGGCTTCTTACTGCTAAAATGGTGTCTTGCCAGACACTGGGTATTGAAGTCATTAAATAATAACATACAATTGACTTTCAGACTTTTTTTCTTCAGAAAATTCATGTTAACACAAATCCTGTTAGTTAATTTACTTTTTCATTTTTTTTAAGTATAACATGAGTATAACATTTAAAATCTGTTTCTATTTTGGAACCTTTGTCCCCCCCTTTATTTCGGGTTTTATCCACACTTCTTGAGCTAAAAGGCTGAGAGGTACATAAACCTCTTATCTGCTGTTGCCAGTGTTCCATTGATCTCAGTGTCTCTCCCTCTGTTACACAGACACCGTCTCTACCCCTTCCACACACCTGTACTTCAGAAAATGCATCTTAGCTCAAGTCCTATTACTGCAACAACTTTGTGATTTTTTTAAACAGGAATATGTTCCTGTTTTGAGCCTTTGTCCCCCCTTTTTTTTGTTTTTTACATTTTATTCAGTTAACTTATCTAAGAGATGAGGGGTACATAAAGCTCTTCACTACTGCTGCTGCCAGTGTTGGATCGCTCGGACTCTTCACTCTCTCTGTCTCTCACTCACCCACACCTCACTTTCATGCATGCATTCTCACACACATATTTTTTTTCTGTTATATTTAGATTTTACACTCTCTAAACAGCAAAAGCACTGCTTAGCGAGTGTAAAGTAAAGTATCGATCGTTCTCACTTTCACTCACATGCATGCATACACTCACACACAAACACACTTTTGTTTTTTTTTTAATATATTTTACAGTCGCTAAACAGCAGAAGTGCTCCTTAGCGAGGGTAAAATAATGGTAGCGATTGTTTTTTTTTTCAGTTTGAGCTCCACGGCAGCTTGATATGCTGCCATGAAATGGGTGGACTTGTTTTTCAGCGGGCATTACTTGCACATTAATACCCTCCTGGAGAAAAAATAGTTGTGTAAAATCTTAACAAAACCATGGAAGTTTTTCCTCTTCTATATGCTGCAATATCTATAGCATGATGGAGTCCGCCTCCAGTTGACACATATCTCCGGCCATTATACCAAAGTTAAAATTCTACTATGAAGATATGTGCGACAGCCTGCAGTACACTGGCCATGCACTAATGTCAGGTATAAAGCAGACATTAGCATGCACCTACCTCAGTACTGAATGCTGTAAAGTACCAGCTTGCAGGGAGCGAGTTTTCAGGAGTCAGGCAAGTATCATGTTGAAGGCAGGGGGGGAAACTATACTGCAGCATATAGATAAGGACATCTGTGGTTATGGTAATATTTTACACATTCTATGTCCTTCTAATCATATAGTGCAGTATCCATAACATGAGGGAGCATGCCAAAGCTCATGCATAAGAGAGAATGGGAGGAGGAGCGGAGACATTTTTCACAAGTCCATGCAGAAAAGCCCTGGCAAATCCTGCTCTGGACCTCGAAATATCTAATTTGTAGTGTTTGGTGAAGGTGTGAACAGATGACGGTGTAGCTGCCTCCAAGATGTAAACTGGGTCCAAACCTTTAAGGAAGGCCTCAGAAGAAGACACAGCTCTAGCAGAATGTGCCTTAACTGGAGGAGGAAGATGCCTCCCATTTGCAGTGTAACATAAGGAAATGGCTTTTGAAATCCATGAGGAAATAGCGTGCTTGGGAAGAGGATGCCCCAGGTCTCTTGGGTGATGGGAAATAAAAAGCCTATCAGACTTATGGATGAACTTGGTCTTTGCCAAGTAGAATCTGAGATGTCTGTGCACATCTAAAGTGTGAATGATCCTTTCGCTAGAGGATTGTGGAGATGGGAAGAAGGTAGGGAGACTGATGGCCTGATTCTGTGAAAGCTCATTCACTACCTTGGGCATGAAGGACAGGTTGGTACGTAGGGATATACCCTGTCCCAATGGAAGATTTTGAAAGTAGAAGACACCTTGAGGGTTTGCAGTTCAGAAACTCATCTGGCTGAGGTAATAGCCACCAGAAGAATAGTTTTCCACATGCAATGTTGTAAAGAGGAGGTCTTAGCTGGCTCAAAATGGGTGAAGTTAAGCTTTTCCAACACAAAGCTGAAATTCCACAAGAAAGGAATTGGTTTTCTTGGTGGTCTGATGAGTAGAGCTCCTTTCAGGAACAACTCGACTTCCAATCTGGACGCTAAAGGAGTCAAAGGCAAACATGCTGAGACGGCTGATAAATGTGCCTTAATGGAAGAATATGACAAGCCATTTTTCATTAGTTTACACAGGTAAGATAGTACCCACAGGCAGTGGTTGTAAGTGTTTTTTTTTAGACACTAGACAGAAAACATCTTCCATTTGGATAGGTTGGATTTTCTGGTAATGGGTTTTCTGGCCTCCTGCAGAACCTGTAGCATGTCCTCCGTGTAAAGGTGTCTAAAGGTAATCAAAGCCCTATCATCCACAGAGTTAGGTTTAGGGTGGATATGTAAGTATGTATTAGAGCTCCCTTGTCCTGTGTGAGTAGGTCCATCCTGAAGGGTAACTTGTGGTGATTGCCCTAGCTAGGTGAAGAAGAAGAGAGAACTAATGCTGTCTTGGCCGAAAGGGGGTCACCAACAAGAATTTTTGTTGTTCTTTCTGAATTTTCAGCAGAACCTTCTGAATGGGGGGGGGGGGGTGCATGCACAAATATCCCCTTCCAGAGAAAAGAAAGACCGTCCATCTCCCATGTCCCAGGGGAGTGAATCCTGGTACAATATTTGGGAAGCTGTCTGTTCATGGGGGAGGCAAACAGATATACCTGTGGAGTACCCAATCGATGGACCAGGTCCAGGAACACATCCCTGTAGAACATCCATTCATGGGATTGAGTCATAGACCTGCTTAGTGAATGTGCCATCACATTCTGAATTGATGGGATGTAAACAGCTGGTAGAGACATGTGACTTTGTTAAGTAATCGCCCAAGCATACAGCGCCAGTCTGCAAAGGATGTAAGACTTTGTTCCTCCCTCCTTATTGATGTACCAGTGGACTGTGGTGTCGTCTGTGAACCATCTCAGCACTCATGGTAGGATTCTGGGCTTGAAGATTTTTAGAGCAAAGATCAAAGCCCTTATTTCTTTGATGTTGATTTGTTCCATTGGCAAAGGGGAGTCTAAACATCTCTCAAACTCCAATTCCTTAAGACATCACCTCAGCCTGTGTCTGACACATCAGTGTACAGATCCTGACTGGGGGGAAGCAGTTGGAGGAGAAGGCCTGGATTTTTTGTAAGCTGTGAAATCCACCACTATAGTTATTTTGTTAAGCAAGGCAAGAGTAGAACCACAAACTCCAGAGGATGAAGGTATTGTTTCCAGACTGTCTTCAGGAACCACTGACATTTCCTCATGTGTGGCCTTCTCAAGGGTATCATGGGGAAAGTGGAAGCCATGAATCCTAGGAGTCATAGGAATTCTCAGGCAGTTATAGACTGGAGTGGAATTAGTTCCCGAAAGTAAGTGGTGAGAGACAGGATTTTTTCTGGAGGAAGGCAGGCCATCATGTGGACCATGAGAATTCTGCAACCCAGGAAGACATGGTCCTGGGAAGGGATCAGAGTAGATTTCTAAAGGTTTAAAGTAAACCCCAGACCTCTCAGAAGGGACATGGTAAAGTCCAGGTGCTCCTGCTCCAACGTTGGGGATGAAGACTAGATGAGGAGGTCATCCAGGTAGGGGAATATTTGAACACCCTGCATTCTGCAGAGGGCTATGACTGGGGCCAAACATTTTATGAATACTCTGGGGGCTGGAGAAAGACCAAATGGCAAAGCACAGAACTGAAAGTGAGAAGAATCCACAGAGAACTGTAGTAATTTCCTGAAACATGAATGGATAAGAATGTGAAGCTAGGCAACTTTTATGTCCAATGACACCATGTATGCCTGAGGGAGAATCAGGGGAAGGAGTACAGGAAGAGTCAGCATGTGAAAGATAGGGGACATTGAGAAAGGTGTCCAGATGAGACAAATCTAAGATAGGCTTCCAGGGACTTTCTTTCCTGTGGACTAGAAACACCCTGGAGTAGAACCCTTTTCCCTTGAGATTTAGAGGCACCTTTCAAATGGTGCCCTGGGATAGCAAGGAATGCAGGATGGGGGGGAAGGAAAGCCATTTCATCCCGGGGGGTTGTGGAATACCTCTGAAGGTTGGCCTGGATTCCTAGACCATGAAATAGCCTTGTTCGATAATACAGAGGACCCAAGAGTCCTGGGTTATCCGTTTCCAAGCTGAGAGGGACAAGGATAGGTGAACAGAGAGAGGGATAGTGGGGTTTAGGGCTTGGTAGTCACATGCTACCAAGTTTTGCCTGAAAGGACTGCTTTTGAAAATGTGTGGAAGGGGAGGATCTAGTTGGTGCTTTCTTCCTAGTATCCTTTTCCCCCTTTGGAGTGTGATACTTAGAGGCCTCTGGAAGCAGGGAACAGGAGAAATAAAAATGTGCCTAAGACCTTGTAACTACTTCCCTTTTTCCTGAAGGGTTGTAAAGAGCTCTGTAGCTGCAAAGCCAAATAAAGTCTTGTTTTCTAAAGGTGCATCCATGAGCTTGGCTATAAAATCATCTGGCAAAGGCTGCAACCTAAGCCATGAATACCTCCTAAGACAGACCCTGATGTTGCTGTTCTGGCTGAGGCCTCCACAGCATCATAACTACATTTTATGGAGTGCCTAGTAACCCGGCTGTAGGATTTAAGAATGCCAGATATTTTGCCCTTGTTAAGCATATCTGGTAGTTCTGAAATGAGTTTCATAGCATCTGCCATAAGAGCCAGGGAACATTTAACTATATGGGTTTGGTAATTCATGTTTCTGAAAGCCGGTGTGGCAGACGTACAAACTTTTTCACACAACCGCAACATAATTTTACTCTCCTTATCATAGGGAAGCAATTAGGTGGAGGGTAACAGCTTAGGAGTCTCATCTGCAGCTACATAGATGGTAGAGGGGGTCAGCTGATGGAGCCTTAAAAAGGAACTTGGCATCCTCAGGCACACTGTAGAATCTATCAGGGCATTTAGGGCTGATGTTTGGGAGTCTAGGGACTTGGCAGCAGCAGAAAATGCATCCAAAAAGCAGGTAGGACAGGGGGAATGGCAGAAGGGTTAGGGGACTCCATTAGCAAGAGGTCATAATATACCTCTTCTGGGTCTGAGACCTGACAGCAGTCCCTGTTGAAAAAAATCCTTCATCTACACAATGGTCTCCCTAAATGTAATGTCCTCCCCAGGAGAATCTGTGCCATTAGACTCATCCTCTGTAGAAGGATACCCCCACAGCAGCAATCTGTGAGGAGTAAGTTAAAGAATCATCTCCAGAGGAGATTCCTCCTCAGAAGCAACTTCTTCCACAGGCCTTTTTCCAGGACTGGAGGGGGGGTAGGGCCTGTACAGGAGCTGAAGGTTGCCATAAGGCCATAAATGCATTAATTAGGCCTTGAGTAAAGGCCTGTCAATCAGGGGTTTGTTTGGAATCCATAGCCTGCTGGCCAGAAGCAATATGTCTTGTTTTTTGTCTTTTCTTCTTAGACACCTGCTAAATACAGTGAAGAGTAGGAGGGCCAAAATCAGATGACATTCCACAATGTCTGAAAGAATCTCTTCTTGAACCACTATCTGAGTAACCCCATGTAGGCCTTTGGAAATAATAAGCCATGGCTCCCCGTGACAACTGATTCAGATGCCTGAGAGTCCCTCTGGGACATGCCAACAGACTCCTTGATGGCATCCCCCAAGGTACCTATTAAAGGAGATTATGTACTTTCCAATGCAGCCTCCTGGCTTTCATCAGCCTCAGGAGGAATGCTCGGAATAGAGAGAACAGCCGTAGGGTCAGGCCGAGGCTTTTTGGCCTTCTCCGGGTGCGACTTCTCCGAAGGTCCCAACATCGGGTCCATATCCTGCATTAGGAACTTAAGTTGTTGGTTTTCTAAGTACATCCGAAGGGAAAAGAGAAGGCTCCTAAGGGTGTTAGGGACGAAGGCCTTGCAAATTTCACATGACGTATGATTGTGCTCTGGACCTAAACAGGGCTTGTGGGCATCTATGTGGAATGTGACTCCCACGCTGACACTTGCCCTTCAGTGCTGACATTAACTCACAAGAAACAACATAGTAGCAATTTAGGTAACAAAAAACCTCTATGGGGTACTAATCTGAAGCACTAGTGAAGCACAAAGGCAACTTTCCAAAGTGAGCGATGACCAGAGCTGGCAGTCAAACAGGCGGCAGAAAAGTTCTGAGGTAGGTGCGTGCTGATGTTCCCTTTATACCTGATGTCTGTTTATGGCTGATGTATGCTGTTTGATGCGGGCCATCACACGTACCATCACAGTAGCATTTTACCTTTGGTATAATGGCCAGACGTACGAGTCAACTGGAGGTGGACTCCCTCATGTTATGGATATTGCAGCATATGAATAGAAGGGCATTGTTCATTCTCCACTCAGGGTGCTAATCAACAGTTTTCCCATTGACTAATGTCAGTTGGACAATACCGTTTTTAAGTGTGCAGCTCAAGGTAATGTATCACTTAATACTGCACCCACCTACTGCAATCACCTGACATTTGACATGAAAAATAGCAACTTCTTCTAACCTTAGAGTAATCAAACAAACATTCTCCTGAAAATAAATACAAATACATGATTAAGACAGTATGAATGAAAATATTTCAAATGAAAACATTCACTGCAATAGTTTGTCAAGTGCCATTTATTAGCAAACTTGGCATTTGTACAACTAGATTGCTAAGTATTGCAATGGTATTATTTACATATTATGTACTGTATTAGTATGTTGTATGCTTTCAGTGATGTTTCCAAAGTATGACATTCTGTATACTTTATACAACGTATGCTATATAGGTTTCTTAGGTTCATAGTTGTATATTAGGCTAATGACCACTGGTTGTTTCATAAGCCATGCATCCTAAATGCATCCAGCAAATTGGATCAGCCTTAAAGGTTATTTTAAGGGTATATATAAGGTAGGATATGGTTTACAGATTGCATCTGTCCATTAGAGAGAAAGGTGCTAAACCTGTGGTGAATTTCAGATTTCCTATCAACTGGGTCAGATTACACTCGAATAGGGCTAGGGAAAAACTCTGCTTTATATGGATGGGAAGCCTATTCCAGAAAAAGGGAACTCTCTTGAGACACATACCTTTCCCTCCTGTATGAACTATTTATGTCACAAAGTTCAAGTCCCTGGAAAAAGTAGTTTTGATGCTACTGGTTTTGCAAGTGTGCAAAAGGTACATTAGAGTGGTATCCAAGGATGCCTTAAATGCCAGGCACAAATTGCCACTCAGCAGTCTTTTAGGAAACAGCATAGAGAGATAGGCCTGTGATGTGATCTGCATAAGACATGGAATATACACCCTGTATTCTGTTTGTGAGAACACTCTGTGGGCATTCCACTTGTTGCATGAATCTACTCGTGTACATAATGAAGGGGTCATTGGACTCACTTGGCCTAGATGTCATGCCCTTGTTTATTTGTTAAACAATATTTATTTTTATTTATTTTATTTATTTAACATTTGTTGACCGGGAAAGTCCAACTAGGTTCCACAGATCCTGTTTTCAGCGGAGGCCCGGGGCGAAATGCTCCAGAAGCATGTTTTTAGACTGTGGGAGGAAACTGGAGTACCCAGAGGAAACCCACGCGAACGCAGGGAGAACATGCAAACTCCACACAGAAGGCACCCCAGCAAAGAATCGAACCGGAGAACCTCTTGCTTTGAGGCAACAGCATTAACCACTGCACCACTGTGCCGCCCACAGAATACAGAAGGACTTCCGGGTCTATATTAGAACATCAAAGTTTCAAAATTTCGAATGTTCTAATATCGAACCCTAGTCAGCGAAAGCTGAAAATATCTAAGCAACAGAAAACCAAATTTTTTCCTAGGGTAGGAATTCGGTTGTTCGTTTCTGTTGCTTTGGTATTTTCAGTGCTGTGGTGGAAAGTTACGGGTCAGGTTCAGGTAAGTGTGCAACTGAGTGCAGGTTAGGTATGTGTGCGATTGTGTAGACGTAAAGGTTAGGGCGGGTTAGGTGAGCTAGGGTTAGGTATGTCTGAGATTTTATGGATGTGAGGGTTAGGGTGGATTAGGGCGCAGGTCAGGTAAGTGTGCGATTGTGTGGACGTGAGGGTTAGGGTGGGGTAGGTGAGTTAGGGTTAGGGCGCAGGTGAGGTGAGTGTGCGATAGTGACGGACCTTAGGGTTAGGGTTTGGGTTAAGTTAAGTGAATAGTTATTGGTGTGTGTATAGTTTAGTGTAGGGTTAGGTGTAAGATTTTAGGTGTATGTGTGTGGATTGCTGTTTGTTTGGCGTGCTTGTATTGTGTGTATGTGTTTTGGAACAGCAAATTATTTCCCTAGGAAAAAATTTGCTGTTCTGTATGTTCGATGTTTTCAGCTTTTGCTGAATAGGGTCCAAAAGTAGAACATTCGAAGTTTTGAAACTTTGATGTTCTAATATAGACCCATTATTTCCGTACTACCTCAGACACCTGTTGGTGGAAGCCAGGTTACTATCCACATATATCACCAAATATCGGTCTGATGGGTCCACTTCCAGGATGATGCTTAACCTAATCCAGCAGAATGAACACAAGGAAGTTGTTGAACAAGCTACAACAAATGCACATTCTTTTATCATTACACTTAAGAGCTATGTGACATGTTTTACTGTGGACTTCTGAGTCCCTTATGAAAGGAAAGATCTGTTTGGGACACTATACTTGGAAAACAAGGGTGTATTTAAATATTTTACTTCAGCATTTTCCTACAGCTTCTGTAATTGTTACTGCAGTAGGTGCTTTTGCTTACAGCTTTGAACTGCTATAATTTTGTGCATTGTCCTTCTCGTGTATTCCTATACCTCCCTCCCCTATTCCAAATTCACAGAGCTGGATGACAATGCTTCTTCCAACATAACAGAAATTACTCAGAGCCTCTCCTCTCAAATCTTACTTAAAGCCATATATGGGTAGCAGAAAGTGTTTCTCTCATTTACCCCTTTAAGTACACCACTTGAAAATTCTCTCTAAATACCAGTGAGCTGAATTTCATCTATACCATCACCTGCTAAGGCTGGTAGGCTTTATAGTTCTTTCAGCAGTTAAAGCTAGTTTTAAGACTAGTTATAGAGGCCTATGGAACTTTTCAAGCATAAGGATGCCAAAGAGCTCATGTATATGGTATGAGATAGTATGAATTCTTTTGCAGGCCTCATTTTCATCCTTAGACAATTTTGTTGATCCTGGCTTAAGAACAGTTGACAATCAAAAACTGATGCACATGATAACTCATATATTTTTTTTTTAGGAAACCCAAAAACCTTGCAAATCTACCAGCTTAAAACAACTTAACACTGACATCAAGCTTTGGAGAGAAAGAACACTCAGCTCGTAAACTTTGTTGCTGCTTTCACTCTGTGTCCTGCAAGGTTCACTATTAACTGCCTTGAAGGTGGAAAAGGTGTCGGACATTGCACAGAATACAAGATCAGATCAAATAAGCAATGATTTTACAAGACCTATCAGACTCCTCCGAAATTCATATTTTGTTCAGTAAATCCAACATTAGTCCCCTTACTTCTAAACAAATTTCATCTCTAATGTTATTGCCACACTAGATATTCATTAAGTATTAACTAATATAAATGTAATAAGACCCCTAGACCCAATGTCTTACAAGTGAACATGTACAAATAATTCCCCACATAAGTCAGAAAATTCCTACAAAATGTATTTTTAGCCACTCTTTATGATAAAATGGTCCCAGCATCTCAAACAAGTAAACCCTTCCATTCTTTCAGTACTGACAAACAATTCCCTCAGATTTCCTTCAAACAAACCAGTTTTATAGATTATAAGATCCAGATCTCTTTATGGCCTAATCATCTACAGTATGTCTTTCCAACATTATTGTGCAATGATCGATGCAATTTTGTTAAGACATCCATGGTAGACTGCACACTAAACATTTAAGCCATGATGGTGCAGCAATAGCGTTGTCGCCTCACAGCAAGAGGTTCTCCCGTTCAATTCTCTGCTGGAGCGCCTTCTGTGTGGAGTCTGCATGTCTTCCCCATGGTCAAGTGGCATTCGAAAGACATGCGTGAATGGGCATGCCTTCATTGAAGGTTGGGCATCGGGCTGGTACCTCGGCACCGTAAAAATCTACTGCCAATCATTAGTGGACCGGAGTTCCGCTGTGGTGACCCCTAACCGGGAAAAGCCGAAAGAAGAACAAGAACTATCCGTAGAACTCAAGACATTACTAATGACTTATGTAGAGTTGGCTTTCCAGAACCTTTACTGTTCATATTAATTTGCAGTCATGAAATTCTTTCAATTTCTGACTACAGTGACAGATAGCACTCGTTATGCATTGTAATGCGCGCCTTCCGTATTCAAAAGGGAACTTGGGAAGGTATCTTGGTCCCAGGTGGTATTTGCCCTGGCAAAAAGAATCACTGTCCTATATCAGAACTATTTTGTTTCCAAAATAGCCCTACTTTCTTGCTTGACCCAGAAAACTCTTTATATGCAGAGAATGTGTTGCGTACTCTACAAAGATATACAAGTCCTTTCCATGTTTATAGGAGGTAGTGTCCTTTCTAAAGCTTCTTTCTGTATCAGTATTAAAACATCTAAATATTTGGCAGTAATTCCCATTGAGACAAGCATACACATTTGTTGCATCTTCACTGGGATATACCCTTCTTTTCACTGCCACAGATGTTATAAGGATTGGAAATGTGTCCCTGAAGAATTGAAAATATTTTACTTAGCTAGTGGACAGCTATATTATGGCTGGTTTTATACCCAAAGTTGTCTGCACAATACATATGATCAATCCGTACCCACAAGCTGGGACAACTATATTTTCCTCATTCATGGAATTAGTTGCATGCTGCAAATATATCTCTTATTTTATTGCCTTTAAAACTTTATGCTGGCAGAGTTCTAAAGATACAATTGGCTTTTGGAACATATTTTTTGACCATCTCCATGTGTGTCCTTTCAAGAGAAATACTGACAGTACCTTGCAGTCTAATTATGGTAACCAACTAATCATTCATCTTTCAGTGGTCTCTGCCTTAGTACTAAAGCAGAAGTAGCAACTATTGCACATAAATATCAATCAGATGCAGATCAGATGTTTTTTGAAATCAACTCACATTCTTTTGGTTGAGGACTGTTACAATGTGGTTTATTAATTATTATAGGAACAAGGTGATCAGTCAGCTAAATTTTATTTATTTTTATTTATTTATTTTATTTTACATATGTTAACCGGGATAGTCCAACTGGATACATGTCCATTTTCAGTGGAGGCCCGGGGAGAAAAGCTCCAAAGAAACACACATGCAAGACATACAGACAATATATTTTACATGTTTATAGTATATTCAACCAGACAATATAGATGAGCACAAATTATTAATTTCTTACAAAGACATATACAATGATCAATACATGTACTAACAATAAAGTATATTAAATATCCTATCTCGAGTCACATTATGCATCTGAATATGGTATTGATAAGTCTAAACAGTCATTATCCAGAGACTGTGTGTTTGAGGAAAAAGTAACAGCAGGAGTGGAGCAGGACTGTAGTTAGTCAGGTGTGGAGCAGGGACATAACCATTTGTTGCTGAGACGGCTTTTTATAGATTTCTTAAACTTGGATAGAGAAGATTCCAGGGTAATGGAAGGAGGCAGGGAGTTCCAAACCTTGGATATGTAAGAAGAGTAGAGGGAGTCACCGGCATGGTTATGTGATCTAGTAACTGCTAATAGTAACATCTGTAGAGCAGAGTAGCCTAGGACAGGAATACTGCTGAATTAGGTTGCTTAAAGCTGGTGTTTTATTTGGGTGGGAGAAGAGCTTATAAGTAGTGATAAGTTGATTGTAGATTAATAAATTTGGCAGTTCAAGCCAGTCCAATTGTTTTAGGTTATGACAGTGATGGGTTCTAAAAGATGAGTTATTAGCAAATTTGGTTATTTGATTATAGCAGGTTGCCAGTTTGCTGGTTTCTTTTTTGGATAGATTTGTTAGGATTGGGGATGCATAGAGTAATGTTGAGAGCAAGTGAGTGCGAGCAATTGTGGTCCTAGCAGTATGGGTCAAGTAGGATTTGTGTTTGTAGAGACTACCAAGCTTTCTGTGAGTGTTTTTAATAGCTAGATTAATGTGGATATCAAATTTTAACTCATCAATGGTGACGCCTAGTAGTTTTGTCTGAGATTCGGGTGTGATAAGTGTACCATTTTTAGCGTGAATAAAGAAAGTGTCGGTAAGGGTGGTATTTTGTGAGGGGTGAAATAGCAGGATCTTGGTCTTTTTGGGGTTAAGAATGAGGCCATTGTCAGTAAGCCAGTTTTCAACTGAGTGGAAGTTATCCTGGGTTTTATTGAAATTAAACTTCTTACAATGTCCAGAAACATACATCACTTTGTCATGGGTACAGGACTTACCCCATAACATTTATAATTATAAAAAACACCAGTATGTATTTGATAGCACTTAATAGGTCCATAGGTGTTTACTAGGCTAATGACCACATGGGTTTTTTTAAGCCTAGCCATGCATCCCAAATCTCTGACAGTTCTGGTACCTTTGTTAAGTGTAAGCAGGGACTTGCGAGATGAAACATTTACAAGCAGGAGCCTGGGAAATTAACCATTTATAGGCTGCCTGTGTCCATTAGAGACAGAGGTGCCAAACCAGGGATGTACTTCCTGTTCCCCATCCAATTGTCCAAGTAACACTTTAATTAGATTAGGGAGGAATTCTGCTTCACATGGATGAGAAGCCTGTTCCAGAGAAGGGGTTTTCTCGAGATATATACCTGCCTTTCCAGCAGGTCCTATTTATATCACAAGAAAAGTTTAAGCCTTTAGAATGTGTAATTCTGGTGCTGTTTGTTTTGTGGATATGCAGGATGTTCAATGGAGTGGGGTCTGACAATGCCTTGTATGCCAGGCATATATCTCCACTCAACAGCCTGTAGGAGACAGAATACAGGAACAGAGCCTTGAAGTGGTCTGCATATGACATGTTACTTATGCCCTGTATTCTTTTAGTGAAGAACATCTGTGGACATTCCAATTTATTTATTTGACATTAGCTTACCGGGAAAGTCTGACTGGATATGAGCCCATTTTCAGTAGCGGCCTGGGAACAAAAGCTCCACATTAAACAGAATTAAAAAAAAATCTAACAATGGTTACAAATATTAAGACAATAAAGTGGTATACTTTATGAATACAATAAAAGAAAATAAGCAAAATATAAGGCAAGCAATAAAGTTGACCATACGTTATATAGAAGAAAGTTCCTAATATGCATGTTACTTAATGATACATGAAAAATATATAACAGAGTAATAGGTCATAAAAGCCATATACTCTTTCTGGCAGGAGAACTAGGTAGTAAATTTCAGCCAAATTCTGGGATAGATAAAGGTTAGTGTAAGAATATAAAGAAAGGACATTAGAAGGTTAAGGAATTAAAGAGAGGTGAGGCTAGAAAGTAGGTAATACAGGAAGGGAAGTAGGATATATCAAGAGAAAGTCTATTAAGACAGGGCAGAAGGGAATGGAAGAGAGTACTAACATGGCATGGAGCATGGGCAGATCCAATTTTTGGTTAGATGTTCTTTCAGCCTAGACTTGAAGGAATAGTAGTGGGGTATAAGTCTGATTGCTTCTGGAATGCTATTCCATGATTTGGCAACACAGTCAGAGTACAGACCGACCCCATTAGATCTTTGAGGTTTGCAAATAGATAGTAGATAATTGTGAGAGGATTGTAGGTCATGAGATGGAATATAGTGTTGAAGTAGTGATGATGTAGTTTGCAAAAATGAGGAGTTGTACGTATTTTGAGTTAATGTTAGTTGATTAAAGGTGAAACGGTGTGGTAATTCGAGCCAATTTCGGAACTTGGTAGCACAGCAATGGTGAGAGTAGAGGGCCTGCCCTATCTAGCTAGCTATTTTATTGCAACATTGATTAAATTTTGCTATGAGGAAAGAGTGAAGATTGGTTAGAATAGGTGAAGCGTACAAAAGGGAGGGCAAGAGACAGGTGATGGCAAGGGTTACTCTTGTGGATATAGAGATGAGTTCCATAGCCCTATACACGTCATGCCCAATTTTTGAATTTTTTATTTTTTTTTTGCTATGTAGGTCAGACTGAAGATTGTTGTCAGTTTTGCATGTTAAACCACATCGATTGAAGTATTGTTCAGAGAAACAATAGCAAAGTTAGAGGTATCGGTAGAAAATTGTTTTGGTAAAAATATCAGAAGTATATATATTTTTTTGGTTTAGTAGTAAATGGTAGTTGGTGAGCCAAGACTCAATGGAATTGAATCATTCTCGAGTTAAACACTGTAGATGAGGGAGAGTCCTGGCAGAGCAGGTTAATGTAGAATCATCAACATACTGAATTAGGGTGGCTTGTTTGGTGGCAATATTAACATGGTTAATAAAAATGTTGAAGAGAAGTGGACCTAGTATTGAGCCTTGGGGTATCCCAGTGCTAACAGGTAAGTAAGGAGAGAAGTTAGAGTTCCATTTGACAGATTGATATCTGTTAGAAAGAAAAATATGTTTTTGGTTAAGCCCAGAAGAGATAGCTGGGATAAGAACTGGGGGTGGGAGCCAGTTTCAAAGGCTTTGGATAAATCTAAGAACAGAGAAGACACAAAGTTTCTTGAGTCATGAGCTTTGTTGATAGAATCAGTAAATGATAGTAGAGCAGTGGTAGCACTGGTCTGAATCCATGTTGGTTGGGAGAAAGATGATCATTGTCATGTAGGTATTGAAAAAGTTGTTTATTGACTTTTGATAGTGGTGAAAGAATAGCAATTGGCCTATAGTTAAATATTTCTGTGGAGAGGAAGGATAGAGGATTTTTTCCACAGGGAGGGTATGTAAGCCTCCTTGATACTTCTATTAATGGTTATTGAGACTGGGTAAGCAAATGAGTCAGCAGCCATTTTTAGGAATTCATTACGAAGATTGTCTGCAGAGGGGGAGCATGTCCTGAGCTTGCACAATAGAGATTTGATGAAGGAAGTAAGAACTGGTTGAAGGGAAAATGTGGAGTGACAGGTAATAGGAGGCTAAGAGAGGACAGAGAGAGATGGAGGGAATTTGTTAGTGATGGAAGCTGTGCTGTCAATGAAGGAAGAGTTAAACTGACTTGCTATGTTAGGGGAGGTACTACCACAGGAGGGCTGGGGGGAGGACTGGCTTCCTGGGTTTAGGATTTTTTTGATAGCATGCAAGAAGGTTTATGGACTGGATGTGTGCTGATTTTGTGGCTTTGCATAGAATTTTTTTGTCTAAATTAACCTATTTCTTTACAAGGTTATGTGGTGCTTTAAAATGGTGTAAATTAGTGTGAGTCTTATGTTTTAGGCAAGTTGACCAAGCCTTGTCTCTTTTTTTGCATGAGTGATCAGGTATAGACAGAAAGCCAAGGAGTACATCTGGTTTTGACTTTTTTCCTTTTAGTCGGAGCCAAATTGTCTAAAGTGCTTAGGAATGTAGAATTACATTGTTCAACTGCATCATGTAGTAGTAAGTATTTAAGGAAGGACTAACTGATGGAGTTTAGTAAATTTGTAAAGGCCTGCTGGTCAAAGTTGGATAGGTTTCGTACTGTTTTGTAGGTGTGTTGTCTACATGAATGTGAAATAAGACTAGTTATACAGATGGGGTGACCATCAGTAATAGAGTGTGGAAGTGTTTTGGATTGAGATAAATTGTTAAGATGGGAAACCAAAATCCAATCGATTATTCAGCCATTTTTGTTTGCAGAACTGGTAAAGGTTGGTTGAGCAATTAGTTGAGAAAATCCAAATAGGTTTATGCTGTCTATGGGAATCTGTAATGTAAGTTTTTGACAGTCACTGTTGACGTCACCTAATATTAATGTTCCAAGAGAGAGAGAGAGATTGTTTTGATACCCAAGATGGGTTACTTTCCAGAGTTGATAAGCTATTGCCAGTGGGTAAGTATAAATATATAATGCAGATACTTTTATTATTGTTTAATTTAAGGTAGATGATCAAATGTTCAGCTTTGTCAAAGGAGGGTATGGATTGCTTCTGAGGGTTAAGGAAATAGAAGCAGGGTATATTATTGCAACACCACCTCCTTTTCTTTTAGGTTGGTCAGCTCTGAACACATTAAAGCCTGGAGGAAGTACTTTGGTATCCTTTATCTGTAGTTTAAGCCAGGTTTCAGTGATTACTAGTATGTCAGGAGATTGTGCAGTCATCCAAGCATGCAACTCTGAAATTTTATTGCACATGCTGTGTGTGTTTACTGATATAAATTTTGGCATATTTTGTGTAGCTGGAATATGGGTTGAAGATGTGGATTGTGAGATGTTGGGACCAGGTTTAGGGTGGATGTCACCACAGAACTGGCAGAATTTCAAGACTGTACAGTAAAGACAGGATGTTATTATGGTTAAATTGTCAGTAAATGCAATGTTAAACAGGTGTATGTATCTGAAACAGTTTGAGTTTAAAGAATAATATACTGTCTGTGTGAAACAGATGAGTGGTTATGGGTTGGGAGTAGTGATTTGTGTTATTGGTGTAAGAGGTGATATCTGTAGGAGAGCTTAGAATAGGTTGGATAGGGATCAGACATGATGATAGTGAAGAGAGGGAGAAGAGCACTAGTGATAGGAGAGTAAGGAGAATCATTTTAGATTAAGGATTATTAGAGAGTTAATCAGATAAACTACTTAAGTGGATAATTTGAGGAGAGTACAAAAAGTTTGTAGAAATGAAGGAAGGGGAGTAGTATGTAGAGAGTACAAAAAGTTTGTAGAAATGAAGGAAGGGGAGTAGTATGTAGATAGGGTGCTAGTGTGATATTAATAGGAATATGTAGAGAAATGGAGTGTTTGGATGAGGAGAGTGGAGCTAACAGAGGAAGGGGATGATGGGGTGGAGCTGGCATAGAAATGTGTGTGGTGTGGATAGGTTTAAATGTAGATGTAGTGGGGGGGGGGCGGGAGGAATTGGGGGTAGGGTAGGGGAGTGAAGTGAGCCCAGAGAGTGAACAGAGTAGGAGGGCTTAAGGAGCATGGTAGGGGAGTGAAGTGAGGTCAAAGGGTGAATGAAGGGGAATGACACCCCAGAGAAAAAGAACAAACAGGTCAGTACTCAGAAAAAAATATCAGTGAGTCTGCAGCAAATCTGTTTAAGATGCTGGTTATAGGATCAGTTAAGTATTTGGTGAAAAGTAGTAAGGTACATAAAGGTACATTTACAGCTTATAAAGAATATTAGCTTAAGGCTGTTTGGCACTCCTCCTTAGCTAAGCACAGTGGAATCAGAAACTGCTGCAAGTACAATTCTTAATTAAAACAGACTGGGAGGGGGAAGGGGAGTGCCCACACTACACAGATTTCAAGTGTAACAAACACATTATATTAAACACAGCTATTCAAGTCAAACATATTTGCATATTGGAAAGCCAATTAAAGGGAAAAAAACATTTATATACTCTCCTATTTACAAAGCATTTTGGCAAGGTGCAGAGAGCTTGCAGGGGATTTTTGTTGTTTGAGTCCTGAGAGTTTAAAATCATCCAGGGGAGCACTTTGTAGTTTAGAGATGGGGGTTAGTAGAACTAAAGGAGGAAAAGAAACAGGAAGAAGAAGGGTAAATGGAGAGGGTTAGAAAACTATCATACTGTGTGCACATTTTCTTTTAGTATGCCTAAAGTAGAGTTTGAGAGACAAAGTAGTTACAGTGAAAAGTAACAACAGTCTACAGATTATGAGTTACAGCTACAACATAATGCATATTATAGTATTCTTGCAGTAAAAAGCCTTGAACTGACATCCTGTAAAATCAAATACTTTAAAATAGTTAATGCATAGTTCATATTAGAACTTAAACAGCCTACAGTCAAAGTACATTGGATTTCACTTCCTGTAAAAATAAAATGTCTTCTCAGATTTATCACATAGCTTATGTATAAACTTGAGCTAAAATATATTCGAAGCACAACAGTACACAGAATACAAGCTACTGCTGCAGCACTATGTACAATATACTCTGCCTGCAGTTAAAACCAAAGACTTAACTTTTTGTTACATGAGAAGTTTACACAGTCATCACTTAGTAAAGTTATAAAAAATAAACAAAAAATATCTCTCTCTCTATATCTATCTATATATATCTTTATTTAGTGTACGCACTCCCAGGAAAAGACTAATAGGGGAGACCAGGGTTTACAGAGACCATAGTGAAAGTGAAATTGGAACACAAAATGGTGCAAGTTAGGATAACATTTCAAAGTATCATGGGAGAAGGCATCAGAATAGAGTTAAGGGGGCAGGGAAGAAGAAGAATAAAAACTAAGAGTAAAACCAGGAAAAATGACACCCCAGAGAAAAAGAACCAGCAGGTCAGTGAGGTGGCGGCAAATCTATTTAAGATGCTGGTTATAGGGTCAATTAAGTATTGGGTGCAAAGTAGTAAGGTATATAAGGGTACAATTGTGGGATATGCCTGATAAGTACATACCAAAGGGAGTGCTGTACTTAATGACAGGTCTGATGAATGCCAAATACAGTGGAATAATGACTTCCTTGGATTTAGATGCCATACCTTTGTTTATAAGTTGCACAACGTGCAATAAATGTTTCACTTCAGTAGACACGTTATTACTTTTTGATGCCCCCCCCCCCAAGTTCCTGACTCTTAGGGCTGTGTTGTCAATATGACAGTTACCAGGGGTGGATAACTTTCCAAGGGATACTGTTATGCATTTCTTGGCATTTTATTTTAGTCCATGGCTCTGACACCAGTGGTTTCTTTGTGTCAGCCCTTCCTGGGGAACATTTGTTTCAGTGGAAGATTCAATGATAGCTCCCAATTTGCAATCATCTGCAAATTTAGTCAACCAAAGGCCACTGACATTGGTCTTGACTTCAGAGAAGTAAAAAAAAATAAATGGCCCCAGGACAGATCTCTGAGGAACTCTGCTTGTGAATGGCCTCTTTATAGAGGTGGACTCCCCAATTCTAGCTTCCTGGGTCATGTCTGTGAGCCAGCTCGCTATCCACTACATGACATAAGGGTTTGTACCTAACCTCTTTAGTTTGTCAACAATGCCAGAGTGGAATATTCTGTCAAATGCATTGGCCAGGTCAAGGTAGACAGTGTGACCCATTTTGCCCTCATCCATTTTTTTTGTGACCTTCTCAAAGAAGTCCACCAGGTTGAGTAGGAATGACCTGCCCATGATTAAACCAAATTGGGTCGAGTCCAGTGTCTGGAGATTTCCCATGTCATTAATGATCAATTCCATGATTATTCTTTCCGAGGCTTTGCATACAAGACTAGTGTGACATATGGGCCTGTAGTGTCCAGGGTGTATAGATGGCCCACCTTTTTGCAGAGGTACGAGTGTTGCTGTTCTCAATTCATGAGGTGCAATGCCTGTTTGGAGACAAAAGTTAAACAGCAATTCCAGAGGGCCTGATAGGTCATATTTTATGCTATTTAGAAGGCATTCTGGGATACTGTTTTGACCCACTGATGCAGTATTACTGGTCTTAGAGCATTAAGGACCTGTTCACTAATGATAGTGGGGGGTGTACATTTAATGGTATTTCCGGAAGGAAGGTTTAGGAGAGAAAGGGGTAAAGTTAGAGCTGAATTTGTCAGCCAGTGCTATATATCCTAGCTCTGTATAGGTGACTCCATTTACAATGATCTCTGCACACGATTGTGTAATGCTGTTGAGGTTGTGGACATCACCAAAAATGCCTTGTGGTGGTCCTTGGCCTGTTAGGCCAAATTTACTTTAATTTGGCTTAGATAGACATCATTTGTCTTCAGATATGTTTGTTTAGTTTAATGATTGTACTTTTATCCTGCAGGGTGATGTACCTCCTAACTGTTGCCATGATTTTCTTCCTTCTATTATACAGCCTACTGAAGTTCTAATTCACTAGGGTGGTTAGATGTTTGAGACAGTTCTGTACTTCTTCCTGCTGGGTACAGCTGCCTCTGTGCAGTTATTAACATGCTTGTATAGGGTTTCTGTGAACAGTTTCGCTGAGGCAGCCGTGTTCTCAGGGTTTATGGGGGATTGTAATTTTGCCAGGTTATCACTTAATAGTAGGAAGTTAGTCTTAGAGTAGCTCCTGAATATTCCAGGGTTGGCTGGGGGTCCAGGTTTTATTTTTGCTTCAAAGGAAACCATTTTATGATCTGACCTTACCAGAGAAAACATTACACTAGGGCTTGTGCAGCACTCTCCCATATTAGTTCATAGGTAGGTACTAGGCTATCGGCCCAAGGGCCTATGCAAGCCTAGCCAACAAGGTTCCCTACTTACGCCACCCAAGAAAGTTATTTTCCTGTGCCACTGACGAGTAGAGACACAGAAGTGATCCATGGGGTGTATTTCCTATCTCCCATCCACTCATCAAGATTTTTCTTGAAGAGTGCTAATGAAGAACTTTGCTTGACATAGATGGGTAGTCTGTTCCAGAGTATGGGAAGTCTCTGGAATAGGAATCTATCCCTCCAGCATGTCCTGTTTATTGTGGTGACAAGGTTTAGGTCCTTAGAGCATGTAGCTCAGAGGGATTGGGATTTCTTTAGGTGTAGCATGTCCAACAGCTCTGGGTTTGATATAGCTTTATATATGTTAGGCAGAGATCACCTCTGAGTAGACGATATGCTACGGAGTAAAGCTGGAGTTTTTTGGGGCGGTCAGTGTAGGGCATTTGTTTGAGTCCAGTAATCCTCTTTGTGAGGTACTTCTGTGGCCTTTCCAGCTGCTGCAGATGTCTTGTGAGGTACATTCCAAAAGGGGCGTTGCACTCTATAATGGGTCTAATGAGTGATGAGTAGAGGGTAACGATGACCTCTTTTTTCCTGGACGAGAACCCTTTTATGGTGAGGTGTGCCACATAGAAGGACTTCCTGACTACTGTGGTGATGTGACTATCAAAGGAAAGACTACTATCCACCTGGGTCCAAAGGTCTCTTATCACGCATTCGGTGTTAAGTAGATTGCTGCCTATGTAGTACTTCATGGGTACAGAGTTTTTACCAAAGGGGATGACACTGCACTTTTTGGCATTGAGCTTGAGGCCATGGCTCTGACAACAGGCATCTGTCTCAGAGAGGCCCTTCTGTAGGATGTTCACATCATTTGGGGACTTGACTATGGCTCCTAGTTTGCAGTCATCTGTGAACTTCGTTAGCCAGAGGCCTTCTGTGTTAGCCTGTACTTCAGAGAAGTAGATACCAAACAGGAGCGGTCCCAGGACAGAACCCTGTGGTACTCCACTTGTCACTGGTTTGAGATCAGATTTGGAGTCTGCAACTTTTACAGTGTGGGTTCTGTCAGTGAGCCAGTTGGCAACCCATCTTGTGACATAGGGATTTATGCCTAGTTTATTTAGTTTAGCTATAATTCCAGAATGGGGGATGGTGTTGAAACCCTTGGCGAGGTCAAGATAGGCTGCGTGAACTACTTTACCTGCATCTACAGCTTTGGTGACTGTCTCAAAGAAGTCAATCAGGTTCAGGAGGCATGATCTGCCTTTCACAAACCCGAAGTGGGTGGGATCCAGAGTTTGGAGGTTACCAATGTCTTTGTTTATGAGTTCCATAATTATACGTTCCATGGCTTTGCAGACCAGGCTCGGTAGGCTAATAGGTCTATAGTTCCCGGGATCAGTGGTGGCTCCCCCTTTGTGGAGTGGGATAACTGTTGCTGTGCACCATTTAGTGGGCACAAAGCCTGATGTGAGGCTATTATTGAACATGGTGCTTAAGTGGGGAGCCAGTTCATTCTGAAGTTCGCGTGAAACGCAGCCTGGGATGTTGTCCGGTCCCATGGATGCTGTGTTTTTGGCTTTAGAGTGTGCAGCTTTCACCTGCGTAATTGTGATTACAGGGACTCTGCATTCTTCCTGTACAGATATGGGCCCTTTAGGGGGTGAGGAGGGGGGGGTAAAGTTAGCACTGAAGCTATCTGCCAGGATGTTGGCAATATCAGTTGGTTCTGTAATTTTCATGCCTTTGTGCTGTAACTCAGAGCAGATCTGGGTGTTGCCATTGAGATTCTTGACATAGCTATAGAATGCTTTGTGGTTGTCCTTGGAATTAGTGGCAATTTTATTTTCATAGCTAGCTTTGGAGGATCTTATAAGGGATCTCAGCTTCTTAATGAAGCTGACCAGGGAGCTCCTCCACTTATGGGATTTTACTCTCTTTTGCAACAGTTTCTTCCTTCTGTTGTACAGTTTGTTTATGGCAGGGGACCACCAGATTGACTTCTTTTTTTTGGAGGGTAGCGTCTTGGTTCTGTTTGGGATAGCACGATCCATGCACTCATGTAGATGCTTATAGAGCGCATTTGTGTAGGATTCAGCAGTTGTAACTGTATTGTCCATCTGCATGGGTGTCATGAAGTTCACTACTTCTGTCTTAAGAAGCATGAAGTTGGCTTTGGAGAAATTTCTTACTGTGGTTTCCTTAATGGGGGGTGGGGGTGGGGGTGGGATGTGGATATCAAGGGTGATTAGCTTATGGTCGGATCGGACCAACGAGGAATTGAATTCAGGTGTGGAACACTGGTCACTCATGTTGGTAATGACTAGGTCCAGGATATTGTTGCCCCTGGTGGGGGTGTGGATAAATTGATCTAGGTCATTGGAGTTTATTAATTCCAGAAAGCGTTGCGCTAAGGAGTTAGTACATGAGTAGTTTTCCCAGTTAATGGTGGGGTAGTTGAAGTCGTCCATTTTTGGTTGAACCCTAATATTTTCCAGTACATCAAGAAAAGAGGAGTGGGAATCCTGGGGCATGGTGGGGGGATCTGTAGCAAGCTACAATTTGGATTGCAGTTTTGCCAAGAGTTGGTTGCACTTGGATAACCTTGGATGCATTATGCTGAGCAACTAGCCTGGAGGTGTGGATATCCTTAATGAATATGGACACAACCCCACCTTTGGTGTTTCGGTCCAGGTTAGATGGCCGAAAAGTGTGGTATGAGTTATAGCCTGGTAGTGCAGGGGTGCTCTCTGGAGCCTTGAAGCAGGTCTCAGTCACTGCACAGATATCGATGTTCTCCATTTTAAGAAGTGCCTTGAGTGAGTGCATTTTGAAATTTAGACTTCTAGCATTGAGTAGCATTACCCTCCATTTTTGCTTACCTGTTCCTGTTATCGTGGTGAATTTGTTACTTGAACCCTGCCTAAAAAAGGCACTATAGGGAAAGAAAGAGCCTTAGCCGGTATCCTAGGGGCGACAGGTGCAGGCCATCTGTGGCAAAGCATCGTGGTCTGTCGACCATGTCATCCCAAGCAGACAGATACTGGATCCCCTTTGAATGACACCAGAAGCTTAGCCAATTGTTGAAATCAATAATTTTGTCCTTGTACTGCGGTATCATTCTGTGCGATGGCAGAAAGCTACTTAGGGCTAGGGTCATACCTGCCTGGGCTACAAGATCGCAGACCTCTTCCATGTCTCTTTTCATGTAGTCCAGGGAGGTACGTGAGAAACAGATCCAGTATGACTGCACCCCTTTTTAGTGTACTGACAATCTAGTCCAGGGACTTTGTGTTTACAAGTCCAGGAATCTCTTTGCCTGTACGTTTGGTGCTGTACATGATTCACAGTTAATAGCGGGGTAATTAAAGTTGCCCATGAATATGGTATTGGTTTGGATGGTGAGTGTTTCTAATATGTTAAAATAGATGGTATGGGTTCCCTGGGTCATAGAATGGGATCTATAGCTTGCAAGGAAGTGGTATTGGATTTTGCCTATGGTGATTTGAACTTGGAAAAGCTCAAGTGCATTGTCCTGTTTAACCAGCCTTAAGGTACATTTATTTTTGGTGTAAAATGAGACAGCCCATCGTTATTCCCTGTTTTTGTAGTAGCTGGCTAAATGTGTGGAAGGCATTATAACCTGGCACTGCTGGCGTGCTGTCCACGGCTTTAAGCCACGTCTCAGTGACCACACAGATGTCAGTACTCTCTAGGGTGAAGAGAGAGAGTCTAGGAAGTGGAGTGTTTTGTTTAGACTCCTAGCATTGAGCAGTAATACCTTTAGATTTTCTTGGTTTGGTTTGTTACATCAGAAGTACTTTCAGTTTGGCAATGTCTAAAAAGGCAGTATAGGGGAGGACAATATTTTAGCTAATATTTGAAAACCTATAAGGGAGAGTTGTAGAACATCCCGGACAAATCTTTGTGGTCTACTGACCATCTCCTTCCATGCTGACAAATACTGCACCCCTTAGAATGACACCAGAAACAAGCCAATTACTAAAGTCAATCATCTGTTGTTCATATTATGGCATCATCCTCGGAGAAAGTGAAATGCTGGTCAATGCTAGGGTCAAACCAGCCTGGGTCACATATTCCGAGAGCTCCATGATGTCTTCGTATAGTCTAGGCAGGTAAGTCTTCGGTCATTTACACCCACATGCACTATGACTGAGTCATACTGGTACCTGTGGTCCACTGACTTCAGTGCCTGTGTAATGTAGTGAATCCAGGTCCATGGCAGTCAACTGACTTTCTCCTTACTCAGCCTGGTGAGAGAGACAACAGCATGCTGGAGTGTGTGGTGGCTTGCCTTATGGCCTTAGAAGTACAGGCTCCATGAGATGTGCCTGAATGTGTTGATGTGGGTGTTGTTTTGAAAGAACGCATTTGTCGTCTTTGGGGTTTAGGAATGTTAAATTTAAGTGCCTCAGCATATGTGGGTCTGTGTGTCTGCTTTGAATTGTGTGTGATGGGTGCAGCTTATGTACTACTGACAACCTGAATGACATTAGTTGCGCTTTTATGTGAGAGCTTTGCCTCCAATGACACTGTCAATACATCTCTCTCATACTATATCAGTTTGTTTGAGAATTAACTGGTTGTCAGTAAACATGAGACAATTTCAGTGTTGCTGCAGGATGTCAGGAGTATCTGGTTTGGTATTCTAGGGGCAGTGTTTGTCACTGCAAACTAGATTGCCCTGTGTGCAACTAGGTACTGGGAAGTGTCAATGGTGCTTTTAGAAGAAATACATCAACTCAATGTGTCTGTGTCTTTACAGGCCATTCCTAAGCAACTGAGTGGAAACTAATAAGTAGACCTTGATGATTTATGGATGAAATTTTAAGCAAATATTCTGATGTTAGAAGCAAATCAAGCAGTACTTACTGAAAAGAAAGAATTAGATTGTCAATAATGATGAAAGTAGGGGAGCTGTCTGAATGGTTACTGCCTGGCTACTACTAGTGCAGGTCTTACCACAGTTTCACACCTCTGGGATACAATGCTCCTTTGCTTCTTCTCTTACAATAAGCAAAACAGTGGAAGAAATCCCAACACGAGAAGCAGGTCACAAGCTGTTTGGTGATCAAATGTCTTGTCCTAGAAGATCCAAGGTTCTATAGGCTTGTTGTAGCATTTTCCTGGTAGATGCCTTGAATAGCAACCAGACCAATCAGGAATGTCAAACACAGATACTCACTGCCTAAAGAGAAACAGTCAGGAATCGGTTCACTCTGCTCCTTCTCTCATCAGGAGCAAATATAAGCACAAATTCCAAACTGGCACCTATGAAGCAGTTATTAGCTATAACAGTGATCAGCAGTATCCAGGAAATGTCCCACAGCTCCTCCTCTCACCGGCAGCAAAACAGAAGCACTAATCCCAACATGGCTACTGAGAGGCAGAATCTGGCATCTCCAATAACTGGAGGTCTGGGAGCAGATCTTGCAAAGTTTAAAGATAAGATGGAAAAAAATGGGTTAATTTCCTAAAACTGCAGTGTGCTCTAAGCAGTTAGATATGAAAGGGATGATAACTTAAGCTTTATCTATCTAAGGGGAGAGACACTAATTTTAAAAAAGCAAGACATATTTAAGGGGGTGGGCACTTTGTATTCTGATTCTATGGAATACAGTGGGATGCCCAATAAATTTAAATAGCTGAAGGGGAGTGATTTCACAAAATGATAATTTTGTGCATATTCACAATAAACAATGAAAGAGGAGAGGGAAGGAGATAAGTGGTCAAATTTACATAAGGGGCAGGCAAAACACCTCCTGGGTGGAAGGCTGAGGGTAAACTTATTTCTGTGTGACACGAGACATAGTTGTGGTTTCTTCCCTAGTTTAAATATGCAATTAAAAGCAGAATACAAGTAAAACACAGTGTAAAGAAAATAAATCACAATATACAAAACAGTAGTAGTCAAGGAAACAATACAAAATACAAGAAAGCAAAAACAAACTGACCATTACACCACATGAAGTTAAGGCAGACCCTGTGTGAGCTTTTCCAGTAAAGCCTTATTCCTTTTAAAGATCAGTTTAGGTCATTTTTGAATATTTAGACATTAATGGGTGTTATACTAAAATTCCATAATATACAGTCAAAATATTTTTAAGACATAACTGCTCCGTACATACTTTCATTTAACCTGAGCAGAATCAATGTTTTTACTTACTTAGTTTATCTATTTATTTATTGGCCCATTTAGACAGGATGACCATATGCTGGGTGGTTTGTACTGCTCTTTCCCCTCAAACTTCCTCTAGGCAGACCGACTGGGTGTACACCACCTTAATGGGTCGCTGAGGAGAGGGAAATTTGGCATGGCATTTAACTATCTTCAGTGGGTGGGAGAGGGATTGATTCATCTTGGCCATAGTTATTGGATTCTTTTTATGCCCTGTGCTTCCTTGAGGGGAAGGCCAGGCAACGACATAAGCACAGACTGAATTCTGAGTATCCTATTAAAAAGATTCTGCCTACTTATAGTTTTCATTTAGGAGATATTAAAAACAAACAGATTTACCTTGTTAGTTGTTACACAACTATTGTAAAATGAGTACATCTTAACTTCCTAATCTGTACAGATATAAGCTGTTTTTTTTCTTTTAAATAAGCAGGCTACATCGTTTTTACAAGAGTGTTGTATAAAGATCTTTCAATAAACTTAAGTCTTAAGTATCTCCTTATTAATGGTAACTTCTGTATGTAGAAAATTGTCTTTAATATTATTATGTTCAAAATTAAACCCCAAATCTTTTTTTTTCCAAATCTATAATAGTTAGAAAATACAAACTAAGCAAGTCTGCGCAACAAACTATTGCATAACATCAAACTTATAACTGGAAAATTAATTTCAAAGCCTGCAGAGAAGTAGACAGAAACTGAAAAGTTATAAAAGACATGTCACAAGCCAGCCAAGGCAGGTGTTACTGATAATGAAATAGGTTCGCCCTGTAAGTAGATGGCCCTGTCCAAAATATTCTCTTAATAATGAGAACCAGCACAATCTAAAATGCAAGTGTATATGTGAGGAAGGTGCATTATCCTTTAGCATATACAGGTTTCACTCTAAATGCCTCATTTTACAAAGCTACCTTATAAGCTTGTTGAAAGATAGTTGTCTCAGGGCATTCCATGCACTAGTAATATAAGGTCTAACCACTGACACTACATGCAGTAACCAAGTTCTGAATTCCAGGCTCAAGTGCTTAAAAGAAAGTGCGACTAATGGGGAATCTATGGCCATTGCTTTAGCTGGCATGTACCTCTGATCAGATTAGATTTACAGAACCAAGGGGGTAAGCATAAAAATGTTAATGATGTCTATCTTTATAAGCACACACACCTTACTGCAGTGCTCTGACTGGGGTTGCTGGTGAGAACTACCTCCATGCACCCAAAATCCACCAGACAGAAAAACATACACTTTTATTGATATATGGGCATCTTTTTCTGCCAATTACCCTACTCCATTGGCTGCCCATTGCAGTGAGGAGCAAGGAACTGGACAGTTTCCCTGAATAATTCTTTAACCTTTACTACATTCTTAAGTATTATTTAAGAGCAAAGATCTGCCACTTTAGCTATGTTCTTGAGGCTCATGTCTTATGCCCAAGGATTGGCATGCATGATAGGTTCTGTCTAAGAGGGACTCTGATGATGGGGCAGCTAAGGGTTAAGTATTTTCAATGATTCTTTGTTGGTACACCCCATTCATTCTGAAGATATCAGAAGGAAGTAAATGTTCTGTTACTGTCAATCTCCTGCATTAAGTCAGCTTACCAATGAATACCTTTCACAAATCAGCCCTCAAGCTGAATTAGACACATCAATTAACAGCATAGGACAGCTCCACAAAGTTATATGGGGACCCAAGACAGAGAGGGAGGGGAAAAATGGAGTCTCTTAGATAAATTTCGGAACGTTGCCCAAGTTTCAGTAAGAAAATGCCACTCCATTGGAATCTTGCTTTCATGCCAAACAGTGGCCCAGTGTGATTCAGCCTTAGGATGTTGGCTTTTAGTCTAGGCCAGATTGGAGGTCTGTCAAAGTCTTGATTAATTAGCCAAAATGCACTATGCCTGTACTACACAGATGCTAATCAGGTATACCTGGCTCAAAATTTAAAAAGTAAGCTTAAAAAATAAAATAAACCCAATATATTGTTCATATGCTGTATCAGATTTTGTAACTCAACTTTCAAAAAAAAACCCAATGAAGCTCCAAAAACAAATTTTTGTTTTAGCTAATCATTGTGACAAACAGTTTCAATAACCAAATCATACAGAAATAGGCACGGCTTGGAGTGATCAAGGCATGCAGGACTATATCCTTTTAAATTACTGGTGAATGACTATCTCATAAACTAAATAAAATATTTATGGTCAGTAACATTGCAGAGAAAAATATGCATTACTTCCTTTTGTCAAATATTTTTTTCTTTTATTTAGGGGAGGCATACTGGATCAATTAAAGTACAATTGCAACAAACGTACTTATTTATTGAAACCTATGATGATGCAAGAGATATTAAAAGATATGAAGAATTCATTAAATGATACATGTAGAAGACACAAAGAAGTAATCAAACCAAATTTTTCTAATTGACAATAATGATAGGTTCATTAACTAGCAAAGCAGAACACAGAAAAACAAAACAATGAAGTCCTTTGTACAGAAAAAAATATATATATGTTGCCAAGCATGGACTATATGAACTAGAATTGCTGGTCTCTTGGGATACATACAGAAGCAAAATATATATTTCACCAAACATACAAAGAGGTACTTCTAATAATTCTCTTAGGTCATTTCTATATGGAAAAGTGAATACATATTTATATTTTCTTAAACAGGTAGACATAGTAATTATTTGGTCTTTAAGCCGTTTATAAACTAATATGTTAGTGTTCAAAATAGTTATTTTATAAAAACATTGATTCTTGTTTAAAAAATTTAGCGTTTCAGAAAATATTGAATAGTTTACTTTATATATGTGGGTCTACTTCAGAAGACTGACAAACCAAAAAAAGACAATCTCAAAAGACCGAAAATTCAAAATAATGAACATATTTTTAATGCAGGGGCAAGCCTCCCTGCAACCCCCCCCCCCCCAACTGTATATACCAACTTCAGTCTTTTGGGAATCAGCCTTTTAGTTTTTCTATCTTCTAAAGTAGACCATTTTATATATATATATATATATATATATATATATATATATATATATATATATATATATATGTGTGTGTGTGTGTGTGTGTGTGTGTGTGTGTGTACTTAATATAAATAAAACTTCCAAATGTCGATGTCGCTTGTAGTAGTTACAGAGGAATGGACTTGGTTTGTCTACTATTCAGACAGACATCTAGCTGCTAAGTTTGTTACTGTTTCATGTTTAAGGAAGACTGATTGGGACCAGAAGAACGATTCTCATAACACATGTGAAGTCGGAACATGCAGATGTGGGGATGACTCTATGTGCCCACTAGTTCCTTTTAAATTTGAATTTATAAATGTTAAAAACTGCAGGATATACACAAGTACAATTACAATTCAGAGAGAGCTGTTCATACAATAAATTGTCTTTGTGACTTGATATACACAACTGAAACCAAGAGGAAATTTAAAGTGAGATTACAACATATGGGGATATAAGAAACGGAGTGAAGGGAAGTTCTGTAGCTAAAGATATTTGGTTAAAGTCACAACTGGAAGCTTAAGGAGCTAAAACTAACTGTTTCAGAACAAGCTATGTTGTCTGTTAGTGAAATGCTTGAAATTAAAGAAAAAGGAAACTATTTTAAAAATGATTTGAAGCCTCGTGGGTTAAATGAAATTTGTTTTAAAAGTTAAGTATCGATAATTATTAGTAAATTGCATAATAAAGTATGTTGCATTATTGGATGATGTGTTACAGGAGTATTAAAGGATGTGTAATGCCATTTTGAATTTTTACCAAAGGAAGGTATTAAACAAGGCATTGTCAGATAAAATAAAGAGATGCATGGATTTTAGTTTGTCATGAGTTTCTTGTGTTTTGGAAGTACACACACACACACACTCCTAACTCCCTCTTCTGAACCCTTTGAACAGAGACTTAACTACTTTTTTCTATTTTGGCAATTTCCACTTGCTTTGGTTTCTGTTCTTGCAATAAAGCTGTTTCTATGCCCTCTTTCACTAATTTATTTAATATTTGTTCACACTCTCTAGGATTTCTACACACCACACATTCCAGGTGGCAGCCCTGATCACCCTCTTCCTCTCTCTCTGCATTTTCTCACTGCTCCAAAAAGAGCTTGATCAATTATGAAAGCCTCCACTTATGTTAAGAGTCACCCATTGCTTTCCACTTGTGATAACAACACAACCTAGCTTAACAACCAAAATGTCACTCATGGAATTATCCGAAAATACTGATTCTTCCAGTTTATTACAAACAGTAAGCTTCCCTCATCCTTCTAACATGACTTCACTTTCTAATTCTCCAGGACTTATTCCTGCCTGTCTTCAAAATTACATCAGTTAATCTCGGTCTTTACCATGATGAATTTTACACACATTCCACTACCTCCATTGCTTATAATGCTGCAACTGTGATTTATAATATTGACAGTCAACAACATAAAGTAGCTGCTCACACAACAGTAAGTACATTGACAGTTATTCATAATATAAAGTAGTCCTTGTCCAATTCACACATTACCAACTGCCTTATGGTCTTTTCATTTGCCTTACCTCTTACCACTTATCAAAACGAAAATACATGCAGAATCCTCATCAGAAAAATCCCTCTTTAATATCACGGTGTCAACAAATTTCAGTGTCTATATCCCTACTGTTTTGTTATATTTACTAGCACCTCTGATCTCATTATTCCCCACCTAAGAAACTTCACATACCCCACCTTGAATTCCCACCTCCCATACAATGCATCTTTATGCAGCTCTATACTGAAATCCAATGACTGCTATCCTATCACCTTTCTCTGATATTAATGCAGTTTAGCACTCCTCCACTACCTCTTTCTTATTCTGCTTAGGATAACAGATTATTGCTATTATTACACTTTAACTTTTCCTTTTCCATACACCTGCTACCAAATGCCTTGCCCCATCTCACCTCAACTTTTTCTCCCACCTCTTCTCTATTCACCCTACCATTTACAGTAACTATAAAAGAACTGAGTAGACACAGTGGAGCACTGTGATGATGGCCATTTTGTTTAGAAATCCAGCAGTGCCATAACAACTAGCTTGTTTTCACATTGCACAACATTTAACACAGTGAGTTTATCAGGGATTGTAATGAGGATCATCAAGAATGACATTTATCTCATGCACTTTCAGGCTGTAAAACCAGCAGCACCTACTAGTTAATATCTGACCTGAAATTAGAAGCCAACATTTTGTCAAAATATATGACTGGTTCTTTTTATAAACTTAAGAGGAAGTTCAATTTGTCTCTAATGGCTTTACTGTACGAAAACAACATGATTTCTGTAATAATGAATAAATGTAGAGGTTATACCAAGGGAAGTACTCAGCAAGTTCATTTCTAAATATGAGAACGTCTCACATTTTTTTCAAGAGTTGCATTAACCATGTTGAAGAGTGCACCCATGAAGAGGAGAGGGACATAATGCATGCGTGTGTGTGTGTGTGTGTGTGTGTGTGTGTGTGTGTGTGTGTGTGTGTGTGTGTGTGTGTGTGTGTGTGTGTAGGAGAGCAGTACATACATCTGTAAAGGACCTGCTGTAGAATTCGCCACTGTACATATACCCCCTCCCAATACAAAAACAAGACCAAGAAAGCCAGTCAGAATTTTCATTCAATATACAAAACAGTACTTAAATACTACAAACGTCATGGTAACCGATAATAAGATCTCTACAGACACATTAGGGCAACATTGACTTACTCATCAGTATGCAGTACAGCAGAGTTAACCTCTCACTGTAGCAATCTGTGCTAAATAAGAAATGTGACCCTGCTTACTCCACTTTGAACCTAAACCATTCCAGAAAGAAAGAGGAAATAGAGGGCTCTTAAGCAAGACCCCTCTAAAAACACCCAACCTAACATACCTTAAAATCAGGTCCCCTAATATTATAGCAAACACTAACAGACGAAAATGGGAGAGGAGGGTCAGTGTATTCTCAAAACTACACTAACAGAGGCCAGACTCCTTCATTACAAGCCTTATATAATGCCCCTACCCTTACCTAAACACATCTTTATACCTCACGTCCTCTCAACTTTACCTCCCCCGAAGAACCATTAACCCTTTAATAACTCCTTAACAAAATACCAAAACCTAAAGTCATATCTGTGCAAACACGCCTACTTAATTGCAAACTAAATTTATCAATCAAGTCAGTGTAGCAAGGAAAGTGAGACAAAGAATAGTGCATAACGGGCTGCAAGACATGATAAAGTGGAATTTGTATGTCCCTTTGAGTAGTGCAGACATCAAAGGTTTTGCTTATAATCATTTTGGCATACTAGTACTAAAATCTTCCATCCCTAACACGAGGAATGAATTGTTTGGGTGTGCCTAGCACTAATGGAGTGTCTGAATCTCTACAGGCTTGCAGGGTATATTTGATGTTTTGCTTTCAGTAGCATTCTCTCTGTGATTTCAATCTGGAATTAAAGTTTCATAAAATCAATTCACAGGCAGACACAAAAAATATCTATCACTTGGGTTTGATCAGTTACCAGACTATCCTCTTGAACTGTGCCTTATGAGGATGGGCTTTTTAATGAAAACATGACATGTTTTTTCCTGAAAACTAATACACACACTATTACAGCAGAGCTACTGATACTACCCACATTTATGTTTATTTCCTAAAATAGTCCACAATTTTCACGTTTATCAAGATTCATGTGTGTTACTTTTGAGTAACACATAAATGTTACATTATTTACCATACACAGTTGCTTTATTCATAATACCTGTAAGGTTACGGTTTCATTGAGGTGTTCAACATTATTAGCTGCATCTTTTGTTGAATATGTTTTCTTTTTACATTATTTACTAAGATGCGTTGCTGCTGTACTTATAAATAACAGAGGTTGACTGGGGTTTAAGTAAATCACACTAATGATGTGAAATACAGATTGGTTAACACAATGACAACTGACTCTCCATAGACATAGTCTTAATAGTTTTTAGCATAGGGTTTGATTTAAAATCATAATCTAGGTATAATAAATATGTATTTCAAATAGTAGGATGCACATACTCTCTACTGCTGAGCTTGGACACCTCTCCACAAATCAAGTAATTTTTAATTTATAACATTTGTAATAAGTATAAAGAGCTAACTTTTTCATATGAGACCACTATATCTAAAGGATTAAAATTCAGCAGTTCATAAAAACACAATGTCCTTTTTAAGTAAAAATAAGGCTAGCATTTTTCAAAAGGTATACCTAAAATAAAAGCCACAGAAGTTCACTGCTGAGTGGGCCATGAAAGGGAGCATGGCATTACTCCTCACAGGAAAGGAAGCATGGCATTACTCCTCACATGAAAGGAAGCATGGCATTACTCCTCACATGAAAGGAAGCATGGCATTACTCCTCACATGAAAGGAAGCATGGCATTACTCCTCACAGGAAAGGAAGCATGGCATTACTCCTCACAGGAAAGGAAGCATGGCATTACTCCTCGCATGAAAGGAAGCATGGCATTACTCCTCGCAGGAAAGGAAGCATGGCATTACTCCTCGCATGAAAGGAAGCATGGCATTACTCCTCACAGGAAAGGAAGCATGGCATTACTCCTCACAGGAAAGGAAGCATGGCATTACTCCTCACAGGAAAGGAAGCATGGCATTACTCCTCACAGGAAAGAAAGCATGGCCTTACACCTCACAGGAAAGAAAGCATGGCATTACTCCTCACATGAAAGAAAGCATGGCATTACTCCTCACATGAAAGGAAGCATGGCATTACTCCTCACATGACAGAAAGCATGGCATTACTCCTCACATGAAAGAAAGCATGGCCTTACACCTCACATGAAAGGAAGCATGGCATTACTCCTCACATGAAAGGAAGCAAGGCCTTACACCTCACATGAAAGGAATTATGGCTTATACCCCACAGGAAAAGAAGCATGGCCTTACACCTCACATAAAAGGAAGCATGGCATTACTCCTCACATGAAAGGAAGCAAGGCCTTACACCTCACATGAAAGGAATTATGGCTTATACCCCACAGGAAAAGAAGCATGGCCTTACACCTCGCATAAAAGGAAGCAAGGCCTTACTCCTGGCATGAAAGGAAACATGGCTTTACTCTTTGCATGAAAGGAAGCATAGCCTTATACCCCACATGAAAAGAAGCATCGTCTTACACCCATGAAAGGACGCGAGGCTTGCACCTCACATGGAAGGAAGCGAGGCTTGCACCTCACATGGAAGGAAGTGAGGCTTGCACCTCACATGGAAGGAAGTGAGGCTTGCACCTCACATGAAAGGAAGTGAGGCTTGCACCTCACATGAAAGGAAGCGAGGCTTGCACCTCACATGAAAGGAAGCGAGGCTTGCACCTCACATGAAAGGAAGCGGGGCTTGCATTTCACATGAAAGGAAGCAAGGCTTGCACCTCACATGAAAGGAAGCAAGGCTTGCACCTCACATGAAAGGAAGCATGGCCTTACACCCAACAATAAAGGAAGCAAGGCTTGCACCTCATGTGAAAGGCAGCAAGGCTTGCACCTCACGTGAAAGGCATCAAGGCTTGCACCGCACGTGAAAGGCAGCAAGGCTTACCCCTCACGTGAAAGGCAGCAAGGCTTACCCCTCACGTGAAAGGCAGCAAGGCTTACACCTCACGAGAAAGGAAGCAAGGTTTGCACCTCACGTGAAAGGAAGCAAGGCTTGCACCTCACGTGAAAGGCAGCAAGGCTTGCACCTCACGTGAAAGGCATCAAGGCTTGCACCGCACGTGAAAGGCAGCAAGGCTTACCCCTCACGTGAAAGGCAGCAAGGCTTACCCCTCACGTGAAAGGCAGCAAGGCTTACACCTCACGTGAAAGGAAGCAAGGTTTGCACCTCACGTGAAAGGAAGCAAGGCTTGCACCTCACGTGAAAGGAAGCAAGGCTTGCAGCTCACGTGAAAGGAAGCAAGGCTTGCAGCTCACGTGAAAGGAAGCAAGGCTTGCACCTCACATGAAAGGAAGCAAGGCTTACACCTCACATGAAAGGAAGCATGGCCTTACAGGCAACAAGAAAGGAAGCAAGGCTTGCACCTCACGTGAAAGGCAGCAAAGGCTTGCACCTCACGTGAAAGGAAGCAAGGCTTGCACCTCACGTGAAAGGCAGCAAGGCTTACACCTCACATGAAAGGCAGCAAGGCTTGCACCTCACGTGAAAGGCAGCAAGGCTTGCACCTCACGTGAAAGGCAGCAAGGCTTGCACCTCACGTGAAAGGAAGCAAGGCTTGCACCTCACGTGAAAAGAAGAAAGGCTTGCACCTCACGTGAAAGAAAGCAAGGCTTGCACCTCACATGAAAGGAAGCAAGGCTTACACCTCTCGCATGAAAGGAAGCAAGGCGTACACCTCGCATGAAAGGAAGCTAGGCTTACACCTCACATGAAAGGAAGCATGGCCTTACACCCAACAAGAAAGGAAGCAAGACTTGCACCTCACGTGAAAGGCAGCAAGGCTTGCACCTCACATGAAAGGAAGCATGGCCTTACACCCAACAAGAAAGGAAGCAAGGCTTGCAGCTCACATGAAAGGAAGCAAGGCTTGCACCTCACATGAAAGGAAGCAAGGCTTACACCTCACATGAAAGGAAGCATGGCCTTACAGGCAACAAGAAAGGAAGCAAGGCTTGCACCTCACGTGAAAGGCAGCAAAGGCTTGCACCTCACGTGAAAGGAAGCAAGGCTTGCACCTCACGTGAAAGGCAGCAAGGCTTACACCTCACATGAAAGGCAGCAAGGCTTGCACCTCACGTGAAAGGCAGCAAGGCTTGCACCTCACGTGAAAGGCAGCAAGGCTTGCACCTCACGTGAAAGGAAGCAAGGCTTGCACCTCACGTGAAAAGAAGAAAGGCTTGCACCTCACGTGAAAGAAAGCAAGGCTTGCACCTCACATGAAAGGAAGCAAGGCTTACACCTCTCGCATGAAAGGAAGCAAGGCGTACACCTCGCATGAAAGGAAGCTAGGCTTACACCTCACATGAAAGGAAGCATGGCCTTACACCCAACAAGAAAGGAAGCAAGACTTGCACCTCACGTGAAAGGCAGCAAGGCTTGCACCTCACGGGAAAGGCAGCAAGGCTTGCACCTCACGTGAAGGGAAGCAAGGTTTGCACCTCACATGAAAGGAATTACGGCTTACACTCCACATGAAAAGAAGCATGGCCTTACACCTCACGTGAAAGGAATTACGGCTTACACCCCACATGAAAAGAAGCATGGCCTTACACCCCACATGAAAAGAAGCATGGCCTTACACCTCACATGCACATCTTGCCTGTATTTTATAATAATCAAATAATCATGCATACATAATGCCTCATCTTGGCAACTATAAATGCTGACAAAGCATCTTATGTCCCTTAGCATAGTGACTTTTTTTTTTTTACAACATGGAAGCAACAAGCTTGTCAACAAATATGTAGGATATGAAGAAAGTTTAGTCATTCCTAATCGGTAACGGTTTAAAATTGACTGCAACTGCAGCAAATGGTATAACAGTCAGACACACAATATGGTAGGTAAGGAGGGAGAAGTTGGCCTCCATCTGTCAGTTTAGGCATTGACAGCACATTGGACTTAAGAAATGACAATAAAAGTATCACAAATATCACTAGCGCATTCAAGGGCCAAGGAAACCATTGCTAAAATAGCCTGCATTCATACTAACATTTTTTCCTAATTAATTGCTCAGGCACTACAGGAAATAAGGGTACTATCAAATTATTAGGAACCCATAAAATTCTCTGATGAGGAAATCTCAAAGCAAATACTGATTAAGAAATTAGAAGAGATGTGAAATTATAACTTTCAGTCAGCAACCAACCGACAAGTCATCAAGTCTTGAAAGTATGCAGATTTTTTTTTGTGTATTTAAAATTAATAACAAGGGAGAGTGCTGATCTGTCAGGAGTATTTTCAGACTCAGCCTGTGTCAGTTGACATCAACACTGTCACACATTTAACACAGAGTAACAGAGTCATAAAAAATGAAGTAATTATATTATGGAAAAAAACGAATGCAGACATATGTGCATAATATACACACTGCTTACAATTTGCTGACTGTAAAAGAAATAACAGTCTTAAATGAAAAACAAACAGTTAAGAGATAGGGTATCTGAAAAAAATGGAGAGATGAGAGAAGGAGAAATTATTATTTATTTATTTATTTATTCCAGTTTGGTGATCGGGGAGGTCCACTGGGCCAAAGAGCCCATTTTCAGTGGAGGCCTGGGGAGAAAAGCTCCACAATACAATGTTACAAGACATAATAATTGGAAGTACAAATAAAATTCAAAGCTAAAAATAATTTACATACAAAAGAACATTGTGTCAACCTACATCTTTAGATCACATTTTTAGAAGTACAAATAGAATTCAAAGAGAGAAAAATGATTTACATACAAAAGGTTGAATTATTTAAATTGTAGGAGTGATTTACATACAAAAGGTTGAATTATTTATATTGTAGGAGTGATTTACATACAAAAGGTTGAATTATTTAGATCGTAGGAGGTAAGCACTCAAGTTGGTAGACTACCTCCCGCAAATTCCTTCAAATCAGTAATTCAGTTACATGTGAAGTTAAGGAAAGAGTCTAGGAGGATGATAGGAAAACTTGTATAGGGTTAGCAGTAGGTGTTAGTTACCTTGGCAGAGTGTGACCAAGAGAGAAATATGAAGGTAATGAAGGTTAGCCAGGAGAGAAGGAAGAGGGCACTTTGGGGGGTATAGAGTGAAGTGTGCAGTTACATTTTCAATGAGTATGCGGGTAGGAGAGGAGTTGAGTTTTGAAGGAGTGTAGATTGTCACAGGTCCTCAGGACAGAGGGAAGGGCATTCCATTTTTTAGCAAGGGAAAAGGAGAGTAAAAGTTTACCTGCTGGGCGTTTGGGTTTGTGGATGGAAATAAGGTTTAGGTTAGAAGATCGGGTTTGGGAAGAATATTGGATAGTGCGGGGCAGAGGGTGGGTTGAAAGATTAACTTGTGGGCTGAGACAATTTGGAGGTAGTCTAGTTGATTTGGGAGTTCAAGTCACTTTAGAGTTTGTAGTGATGTGCAGTGATGAGAGAGGGAGTTTGCCTTGGAGGCAAATTTTGAAATTTTATTGTAGCATACTTCCAGTTTGGAGGTTAGGGTAGACGATAGATTTGTAAGCATAGGGGCACCATATAGAGGAGATGGGAGGTGATATGTAGTGGCTAAGGTATGACAAGTAGAGGGGGAGAGGAATTGATTATTTCTGTAGAGCAGGCCGAGTTTTATATGGGTTTATTTGATGTTAAGTTGGATATGGGTACTGAATTTTAAGTGTTCATCAATTGTAACACCTAGGAGTTTAACGGAGGGAACGGTGTTAATGTTGGAGTTGTTAAGGCAAGAAATTTTAAATGAATTTTTTTCGGTGGTGTAGGATTTTGAGTGGGTGAAAAAAAGAATCTTAGTTTTGTTAGCGTTAAGTGAGAGGTGATTTTCGTGCATCCATTTTTCCGTGGTTGTGAAAGTGGTTCGAGTTAGAGATTGGAGTTCTCTAAAGCTGAAAGCAGAGCAGATCAAAGTAGAGTCATCTGTGTATTGGACAATATTGGTATTGGGAAAAGCTTTGTGGAAATCATTTACAAAGATGTTAAATAGGAGAGGGCCAGGTATAGAGCCTTGGGGAACTCCTGTGGGTGTGGGAAGGAAGGTGGAGGAGGCTTGGCCCCATTTCACTGCTTCGGACCTGTCAGAAAGATAGCTAGAAAACCAGGATAGAGTTTTTGGGGAGATATTGAGGTTAGATAGATGGTTTAGTAGATGGGAGTGGGAGATGGTATCAAAAGCTTTAGATAGATCTAAGAGAACAGATAAAACTAAGTTACCAGAGTCTCGAGCTGAGTTGACAGAGTGTAAGAAAGAGAGAAGGGCTGTGTTAGTGCTATGCCCAGGGTGGAAACCGTGTTGGGTGGGAGAGAGTAGCTGGTGTTCGGTTAGGAATGGCATGAGCTGCAGGTGGGTGCATTTTTCAAGAATTTTTGAGATTGGAGAGAGGATGGCTATGGGGTGGAAGTTGGAGAAATTACAATTATTGCCACCTTTATGGAGTGGGAGAATGAAAGCAGAGCGCCATAGTTTGGGTACATAAGACCCAGGAAGAGATCTGTTTATCAGGATGCTAATAGGGACAGCAATACTGTCGGAGGCAATTTTTAAGAAGGAGGAGGGGATGTTGTCAGGTGCATTGGTGCAAGGTTTGAGTTTTGAGAGAAGTTTTTTTATAAAGTGGGTGGTTACGGGTTTGAGTTCAAAGATAGGGGAGGAGGGAGGAGAGTATGTGGAGACTTGGGAAGGGGGGTGGGGGGATGTTGTTGGGGAAGGTTTTGGTTAGTTCAGCAATAGAAGAGGTAAAGAAGGAGTTGAATAGATTGGCAATTTCTTGGTCAGATTTGCTGGTATCAGGGCAAGGGTTCTTTGTTGTACCAGGCTTTAGAAGAGAGTATATAGAGTTCCAGAATTGTTTGTGTTTTTTTGCATGATTTATTTGTAAATGGTTGTAGTGAGACTTTTTATCTCTTATGACATGTTTTTTGGCTAGGTTTCGTAACTGTTTGTATTTAAGTAAGTGTTCAGGTTGTTTATGATGGAGATAGTTTTTCCAGGATTTATCTCTTTGTCGCATAATTTTCTTGGTTTCTTTAGAAAGCCAAGGGGCAGGCTTGGCTTTGACTCTCTTAGTACGGATTGGAGCTAAGGAGCTTAGGACAGTAAGGAATTTAGAGTTGAAGAAATGAACGGCTTCATCTAGGGGTAGGGTTTTTAGTGGGTTCCAGTTAGTGATTTTGAGGGAATCAGAGAAGGTGGAGGGGTTAAAGTTGGTTATGTTGCGAGTGTGTAAGAGTTTATGGGAGGAGGAGGAAGAGGGTGTTGCTCTATGGGTGAAGGCAGGGAGTTGGTCTCCTAGAGGGTCTGGAATGACACCAAATGTTGTGGTTTTTTATTGGATGAGACACCAGGATCCAGTCTAGGATGGAGCCTGTGAGGTTGGTTTTGTTGGATCTAGTAGTAGAGTTAATAAGTTGTGTGAAATTGAAAAGATTGATAGATAAGGTGGGATTTCATGTTTAATATTTGAGGAGGACCAGGAGAGGATGTCTTCCAGGGCATTGGTGTTGTTGCCAGGCGGAATGTAAAGGGAGATAATGCAGATATTTTTATGGTCATTTAGTTTTAAAATGCTGATTACTAGTTCAGCATTATGAAAGGAAGGGATGGGATTTGGGAAGGGAGTGATGGATAAGTGATTAGCGTAGATTAGAGCTACACCACCACCTCTTTTGTTTGTGCGGTCAGATCAGAGGGATTGAAAACCGGGGGGAAGGAATTCAGTGTCGGTTATGTGTGGTTTTAACCAAGTTTCAGAGATAGCTACAATATCAGCTGAATTATGGTTTAGCCAAGCATGAAAGAGGGTGATTTTATTGGTTAAGCTTTGGACGTTGATGGTGAGAAATTTGAGGTCTTTACAATTTGGTTTGTTGTTGAAGTTATGGTTATTTGTTTGAGGCATGTTAGGTCCAGGGTTAGAACAAATATCGCCTGCTAGGCTGAGGAAAGAGAGAAGGTGAGTAAGTTTGTTAGGTTTTAGTTTGTTAGGGAAAGGATGGAAGGGGGAGGGTTTAGGTTTGTAGTATTTATTAGGGATGAGGAAGAGTTTTAATTTTAATAGAAAGGAGGAGTGGAATGGAGTTGAGGCAGATATATTATGGTAATGATTTGTAGGGTGTGGTGGTGGAGGTAGATATGCAGGGTTTAGGTGTAAGTTGGTATAAGAGGTGGAATGGTATAGAGGAAGGATGAGGAGTAGCAGTAGAGCAGGAGAAAGGATAGTAGTAGGAATGGAAGGCATCATAGAATGAGAGTTTGACTGGAGGTGAAATAGAAATTTGTAGGTTAGATGAAGTTAGGTAAGGCAGGTGGGTGGGAAGGAGGATAGTTTAAAGGATAAGGTTGGTGGTGGGGGAGGTAGTTGTGGGAAAAGTGGGTGGATTGATCTTGTGAGGAATTGGGTGAATGTAAGTGGGAGGGACTATGGGATGGCAAATAAATGTAGGACCGCTGGGGGCAGGTAGGAATTGGGGGCAGGGTAGGGGAGCGGAGTGAGCCCGCAGGGCGAACGGAGTGGGATAGAGCAACAGGGCAGAAGAGTCCAGCTGAAAAATTATCAGCCACTGCAGGTTGGAGCTAAGGTAAGTTGGTAGAAGTATAGAAAGACTGGGTGGAGGTAAGTGGGGGTTTGAGCAACCCGGGGAAAGAGAAAATATAAATGTGGGGAAAAAGGAGTGGGATAAGGGGAGGTTTGGCTTTTGAGGGGTTTAGAGGAGAAATGGGAGTAAAGATTAGAATGGAGTAGGAGCAGACAAGCATGGAATAGTGCTGCCACCTAGTGGAGAAGGAGAAAAAAGGCAGGCAGAAAAAGATAGGGAGTAAAGAGTTGAGCAAATGGACAAAGGCTTAGGGTAGAGAGAGAAAAAACAAAAGGGTCTGAAAGGTAAGTTTTCAGAGGGGTACAGAAGAGGGATAGGGGGCCGGCCATCAGTAGGTATTACTGAGAGGCGAGAGTTTTCCAGTCTGCAGTAGGCTGCTGTGTCATGCTCGCAGAGGGACCAGCTAACTAATAAGAAAGCTTAGATAGGTATAAGGCTACATACATTCACTGAAAGATTCTTTAGGGATTCCACTCTGATTGTTCCTTTTCAAAGGAGAGCCCAGGTTAGTAAGCAGAGCAAGTCCAGTTGAGGTGGGTGAGCTTTTGCAGGAGGTGGTCTGTAAAATTCAGGAGGTAGAGCAGGACCTTCAGGGGTGCAGTACTGTAGAGAGAGAGGGGAAAAACAAAATTTAAGTATTTGGGGAAGAGAGGAGGCAAATGTAAGAAGAAGGGAGAGAAGAGGAGGAGGAGGAGGAATATAGAATAGAAGGAGTTAGTATAGAATAAGGTGGAAAACGAGAAGGGTAAGTTTGAGGGAGAGTTGAAATTGTGAGGTAGAGATAGAGAGAAAGACAGTTTATGAAAATTGAAGGTTAAAATATAGGAGGGCAATTAACTGAGGGAGAAGTAAGAGCAGGCAGGGAGAGAAATGCAGCAGAGAAGAACCTTATATTTTATGCTATCATCCAGTACAATAGAGTTAAATGAAGTTATGCAATGCAACAGATAAAAATTACAGGAATAGTGACATAGTATTAAATGTCAGGCAAGCAAAATAGTAACATAGTATTAATGTCAGGCAAACTAAATATAAAATTACAGGAACAGTAACACAGTACTAAAATGTCTGGCAAACAGGAGAGTAACAGTATTAATGTCAGGCAAACAGATGCATTTGAAACAGGTTAAGAAAAGTACTATACCTCTATAAAATATGCAAGCCGTTAAATAGGAAAGAATGAGTAAACATTCCTAAAACAGAATGGCTAGACAGCTGCTGGTTGTACAGGCAATTATGTATATTTCAGCTGTTCAATAGGTGGCTAGACTGAAGTTTAAACAAGAGGAAGGTAGGACTCTATAAAATGCCCAGTACAATGGCAGATTTGACTATATAACTATGGACTGAAAGAGGAGACTAAAAACATTGGGTTGTATTTAGGTAGAAGACTGAAACTTGTTGTTGCTTAAAACAGAAGGGTAAGGTACTATAGCTAGACTGTAAACGGAGAATAACGTCAAGAACTTTGGGAAAAAGTGATTGGTAGCAATGTAGTGCTACAATGTGACACAATGTGATTAAAAGGGAGCATAGGCTGGAAAGGGAAACATTCCAAGCTCCTGAGGGTGTGCTCTTACACTAAAGGTAATCAAAAAGTAGGCACCGGGGTAGTTGGGAACTCCGTTTGTAGAAATAGCATTTAAATGAAATGGTGGAAATCGGGCCTTTGGGGAGGCGTTCAAAAGGAGTTCCAATTAGGGTAAAACGTAGACTAGCAGGCTTCTGAAGTCTGTAGAATGGACTTTGAAGGTGGTTAATGGAGCAAAAGAGCAAGTTTGCAATTGTAGGCTGCAGTATATGCAGTGGATGGCTCCTCTTGGAAGGCTACTTTCTAAAGGCGGGAATATGGAGTCTGTGGTGAAAGTAGAGTGAGAATGGGGATTAGAAAGGTCCCGCAGTAGTTGAGGAGTTTGCAGAACTCTTGGCCACTAGCAGCTTTACCACCGCATGGTAGAAAAAGCCGAGTGGCACCCATTTTACCTAGTGCATCTGATATAGAGCCTTTCTAGGGGAAAAAGCAGTTGGTAACCTCAGGGTTAGAGATCGCAGTCTAAAAACATCAGAGCGTTAGCATACTGACTACAGTGGAAGCAAAATAAACGGACCGTCCTTTAAAAGTACCACAGCAGCTAATTACAAATTAGACACATTTAGAGTTAGGCTTCAATCAAGAAAAGGCAATATGTGGACTGATTTCTACAGACTTTACGAGTAGGTTTCCAAACAATAAAACAATTTAAAACAGGTAGTAGGCTTCAGGCAATTGGTAGCTTAGTAAATCCCTTTTCTGAAAGCAAATCAGAGTGGTTTGTCTCAGGGAACACGAGTAAACAACTGAGTAGACTCATACTACAGGCAGCGCAGTTTGTGCAGATAAGGGTATTTCACAGTCGGAGGACTAGTAGAACCCTTTTAGAATAAATCCGAGCACTTGTCTCAGTAAACATAATTAAAATAAGCACATTATCAGACTGTTACTACAAACAGAGCAAAATTATGAACAGAGTAGGCGTTTTCAACAAGCATTATTGCAGGCTGGTCTTGAATTCAAAGCTCTGCGCGCAACATTATATGCAAATAAGCGTTTCATACAACATTATATTCAGATAAGCATTTATAACAAGCGTTTTAGCAGGCTGGTATTAAATTCAAAGTTCTGCGAGCAACAGAGCAGGCAAAGTGGCAAATGTCTTTCTATGAAAAATATAACATACCAAGGGGTGACTGGAGCAGCAGCACTACCACGCAGGTGATCCAGTTGAGGGAGGCAAGGTGGTGTCTCTTAACCAGGGGATCTGGAGAAAGAGGCGCCAAAAAGGTAGTGGCGTCTAGAAATAAACTCTGGGGAGATGAGTGGGCAGGGGGAGGGGATAAAAGAGGTAGAGGGGCATGCTGGGAGTTTGCTAGGGGAGATAGGAGGGAAGAGGGTTCAAGGAGGAGTAGAGCAAAAGGGCAGAAGAGTCCAGCTGAAAAATTATCAGCCACTGCAGGTTGGAGCTAAGGTAAGTTGGTAGAAGTATAGAAAGACTGGGTGGAGGCAAGTGGGGGGTTTGAACAACCCGGGAAAGAGAAAATATAAATGTGGGGAAAATGGAGTGAGATAAGGGGAGGTTTGGCTTTCGAGGGGTTTAGAGGAGAAATGGGAGTAAAGATTAGAATGGAGTAGGAGCAGGCAAGCGTGGAATAGTGCTGCCACCTAGTGGAGAAGGAGAAAAAGATAGGGAGTAAAGAGTAGAGCAAATGGACAAAGGCTTAGGTAGAGAGAAAAACAAAAGGGTCTGAAAGGTAAGTTTTCAGAGGGGTACAGAAGAGGGATAGGGGGCCGGAGATCAGTAGGTATTACTGAGAGGGGAGAGTTTTTCGGTCTACGGTAGGCTGCTGTGTCACGTTCGCAGAGGGACCGGCTAACTAATAAGAAGGCTTAGATAGGTATAAGGCTACATACATTCACTGAAAGATTCTTTAGGGATTCCACTCTGATTGTTCCTTTTCAAAGGAGAGCCCAGGTTAGTAAGCAGAATAAGTCCAGTTGAGGTGGGTGAGCTTTTGCAGGAGGTGGTCTGTAAAATTCAGGGGTTAGAGCAGGACCTTTTAAACGACTACATGCATAACAGGAAAAAGCCAAAAGGTTACAGTCACAGTCTTTCTTTCATGCTTTATACCTTGCTTAATTTTCATGGATATTCATGATTCTGGCTCAGAGTTTTGCACTATATCTCACAAAACATATCATTTTTGGGAAATGCATTCACAGTTAAAAGTCAATAAACCCAGAAAGACAATATTGCCTCCCCCCAAAGTTTTTTTTTACAAATCCATTTACTACATAGATAGTACTAGTCGCATAAACTGTCCCCAGTTATTTAGATAAGGGTGAAAGCTCTACTTTTAAGACTGGTATGGGATTATACTGCAGAACATAGGAAACAGTGACAGCCAGTTATGGAGAAGACTTGGGCAGAATGCCATTCACTTACTTCCTTTCTTCTAAGCATAACTAATACCTTTGGGTACCCACATTCACAGCTAGTGGGAGTACTCACACATAGTATACTTCTGTATATGAAATGTGCTCTTAGCGCACTTTGTTGCTGCCAGGTCATTATCCAGCTGTTGGCACATTTTTTGGCATAAAAAGTCACTGTATGCTTTTTTATGGAAATTTTTTGATTAGCTTACATACCTCACCATTTCCATGTCTCTTGATTCAGAACATGTGTCTGCCTTACCTCACATTGTTATTCACTTAAGTAATGCTTTACAAAGCTACTGCAGCCTTTGATTTCAGTCTCCATATGGTACTTTTGAAACATCCACAATCACTTTGGCATATAGTCAATCTGTTTCAGAATTTCTGTTGTGTCTTTCTGAGACTTTAAAATATCTTCAACACACAAACTCTGGCAAACAAGGATAAAGCCTTGATGATGACAGAGAAAACCCAAATCCAATTAATGACTCAGATGCCTTCTTGAAGTAATGGGAGGTGGATGAGTAATGAGACTTTGTTACTAATCTAATTTAGGTGTAGAGTTACTAATCTAGCTTAGGTGTAGGGTTCAGGGTTGATGTTATGGTGGGGTGTGCTACTTCCTTAGTGCCAGCAGAGTCCACAATAGGCATGCAGGCAAGCTTGGAGGCATTGCAGTCCTTGGGCCTAATGTATGCATACCTCACGGGCCAGGAATGATGATGTGAAGTAGACTCAGCAATGTGACACCACTGAACAGGAGGGTAGGGCTTCAACTACTTATCTAAACAAGCCTTTGCATGCATCAGTGCTGACTTTTCCTGTCATCATTGCAGGTGGTAATAAGGGTTTCTACCTACCCCACTCCAGCAGGTATTAGCACCCAAGTCAAGCTGCTTAACAGAAAATGGGAGGAGTAGAAGCTTATAGGTAGCCACACTGATAGAGTAACTGACCAACATCTTGGAAATTCCCTTGGCAGTTACCGAAGATTTGAAAAAAAAAATGTCTTGTGCAGGTAGCAACATTTCTATAGTTAACAGCTTTCACATTCGAAGCTATACATTATGACATTTTCCAGCGATACTTGAAGTTTAAATGCAATACAAATGAACATGGTCTCTATTTCTCTCTCAACTTCCTTCCTGTCTTAAAACCCACGTTACATTTCCTTTTTTTGACTTCCCCACTTTATACATATCCTTCCAATATTCTTCCGCATACTCTTAATAGTTAGGGTCTATGTCAGCAAGTACTCTAGTAATCTTACTCTACTATCCGTGAATCATCAGCTATACAATGTCCTTCCCTCTTCTAGTTTTAACTACTATCTACCTTACGATTAAGGTTTCACATTCCTTACCTCAGTTTTATTTATTTCTAACATCTATACTATAACCCACCTTGCACCCTTGTCTTATAAGTTATATCTAATGTCTGCTTGTCACATATATTGAACATGAACTGATTGCATACTAAATGTTTTATACTTGGAATTTAATTTCATGTATAATGCCACCACAGAAGAAAAACTGTTTATCACGGTATAATGTCACTAAAGAATAATTATCTGTTTGTATCTGGATGTCTTAAAAATCATGTAATGTATCTTTATAAAAATCTGTTTTGTCATGAGGATTTTAAATATATCTGTATGGATCAATTCTGCCCAGGCATCCATTGAAAATAGATTTTGCTCAGCCAGACTTTCCCTGACAACAAAGACAAATAAATAAATTAAATATTCCCAGTTATGAATTAATCTGTAATGCAAATGAGTTTTTTAGCTTAGCCATAGTCTTTGAAATGTGCAAGAGTTCTGAACAGTCTGTGATATATTCTTGGCAATGGCTTGAATCTATCAAACTGTTGTTGCTGTTGTGTCTTTCGGCTTTTCCCGGTTAGGGTTCGCCACAGCGGAACTCCGGTCCGCTAATGACTGGCAGTTGATTTTTACATGCTGAGTTGCCAGCCCTAACGCACAACCTTCAACGAAGGTACGCCTATTCACGCATGTCTCCACGCAAAAGACACTCTAGCTGAGAGTTGAACCGGACAGCGTCTTACTGTGAGGCGACAGCGCTACCGCAGCACCACCACCACAGATTATGAACCTATCAAACTGTTAAAGTCTGTAAAAGCATCCCTGAATGGTTTCAGCAAAGAATAATGACTGCTTAATTAATGACAAGCACAGCCCCCAAACATCAGGAAGCCTTTGCTTTAAGACTTAATCGAGTATATAACTTTCCTTTTCGTTTTACTTCTCATCAACTAGCTCTGTCTTTATGAAAACAGTATTTTCTAGTCCTCCTTTTAAAATCAGTACATCTTTCCACTTTGCCTTTTTATCCACAGCCTCTTGTTTTCACTTGTCAGCCACAACTCTGAATTCCATCAATGAATCCATGTTGCTCAAGTCTGAATGTTTGAGTTTTAAGCTGGTTGGTAAAGCTCCTGACACAGTATGTATGGATCTCCTACATTGACTCTGCATTCTACTGATCTGTTACCCCATGATGCAACACTGTTCCTGGTTATATATGCAGCGTTGTTAAAATTTGAATGAATCTCTCAACACCTTAAAAGTTTGTTGCCAAAGTGGCTTCACTTTATATATGTAATACATGTATCTGCCTCACAAAACTGCTTGAACTGGAAACTAATGAAAGAACCATTTTCATCTTTACTGTCTTTGCTATCCAAAACGTAATATAAATCTCGGCAATGATAAAGATAAAACATGAGCTGACACAGGTGTGGCAGGATCTATAACAAGGAGTCCTACATACTAATCAGTTAATTCAAGCAAATAGTCATTAGTTGTATAGAAGGACAATAAATAGCTGACATTTGCCCATGTTTCCCTTGGCTCAAAAATGGCTACAGTTCTGATGAAGTGTGTGTTACTTTCAGATAAGTAACCATTTTCAAACTATTTTCAATTACTTCATCCATCTTCCCATGTTTCTTGAAAACAATCATGCATATAAATAGGAAAGAAATAGGCAGGGTCACATGGCACTATAATCGCATTATTCTTAACTCCTTTAAAGACACAGATGGCTGTACTAGACATAATTTCACATACAGCTATAAATGTGATGTCCCTTTATTTTAAAATAGGAACTCTACACTACAAATAGGTAAGAAGGTGCTTTGTGCAATTCTACATCCTACCCCAAAACGTCATGCTGCTGCCAGATTCTCCCCATCCTAGAGCTGCGACTCTAAATGTAATGTTAGAATGTTGTATGACCCTCCCATGAGAATAATAAATATGCACAACTTAGAACTAGTCTTATTGAGCTTAATTTGCAAGAAGCCTTAATAAGCATAAAAAATGGAGAAAATGTAGTTATTGGTATGGTTGCAGAGACTTCCTCAGTCCCCAGAAGTAAATAGTGTTCCCTTCTAATCTATCTGATTAAGTCATCAGAATCAAATCATATTCACATTTTGTCGTGCTTTGAGTATGTTATGATTTAATTTATCATATTTAGTTAATTCTGCTTGTTTAACCATGAATATAATTTTTTAAATCTGTTTGAGTGCATTTGGAACACTTGTCAGTACATGACTCATTGGTATTACTTCACAAATCTTAATGTGATACTATCACAGACACCCAGCTCCCTCAAAAAAAGAAAAACATTTAAGCAAAATGTCCTCCAGCAAATGTTCAGCACTTTGAGAATTACATTTCTTGAACTTGCAACGCACTGCTAATCATAGAATCTCTTTTTGCTGCATCAACCTTTCATATAGTAGATTCTTCCCTCACTTGTAGTATGCTTTGAGTTTTCAAGATGGGAGTCTTGCCTATATCTTTCTTCCTAAGAATAAAATGATGTTCTTCACATGTGACATGAGGGAGAATTGCACACTGTATGTTTTCTGGTAAGTCCACCTAAAATGAGATACTTCTGAAATTTCGGAGTCCAGAGTTTCCAAAACGTACCAACTATTACTTGTTGCTTCTGTTAAGGTATTTTGAGCAAGAAATAAAAAAATGCAGCAGCAAGATTGGTGGTTTAGTGAAGCATGAAATAAAATTAATATTTGTCAAAGTTCAATTTAAGATTCAAAGTTTGGTTCAGGAAAAAAGTGACTACATCCATAATTTCTTTGCATATGCATCCTTGATGGTGTTTATTTGTAAAGCATTGCTCAGTGTCTAATCAGAGCAACAGATGTTATACAGATCTCAGCTAACAAGATTAGTTTATACTGCTATGCTCCTGTGTTGGGCACATCTGAAACAAATATACTTTGTTAGCTGATAGAGGTGAAATGAATATTGCTTTGCACAGGTACATGGAGTACTGTTAAATATGTTATGATTCCTCACAATTTAAATATACTGCAATGGAGTGGCAATTATACAGCACAGATAGGGAGCATTTGGTTCCAATCAAAATACACACTTGTTTATAAATCACTTGAAAGGTGCACGGCATGATTATTATATTTTAACATAATACAAAATACACTATAATATATTAGAATTAATAATTCAGTGGCAATTGAGATTAGTAATGCTTTTTAATAATACAATCATACTTGATTTAATGTTCACAGTTTCATTTTGTCATTTCCCCATCACAGTCTCGGTGTCTCCATGCACTCTGATCATCATCCCTGGACACATACTTAGGTTGGATCAATGAACCTGAGCAAACTGAAGAGATGAATTTACCCTCAGTATAAAATTGTACTGTTGGAGCTCTGTTAGCTTAGTGCTCATGTCTGTGAACCCTGGAGACCATGAACGGTTATCTTGAATGGTCAGACTCTTTCCATTTGAATCTGATAATGGTCATTCATTCTTCTTAAGATGTACACTAATAATCTTCTCTAGGTATGCATCTGATCATCTCTCCTCCTCCGAGTTAGAATTTCTATTCATTGTATAATTCATCAGTTCTGTATTTATTGATTTATGGAATGTTGAACAACATGATTGCAGATCAGAGTGTGTGTACCTTTAAGAAGCATTTCCAGATGTAGCACATAAATAGTGAGCATGTGCAGGCAGCAGTGCCATCTTGAGAGAACACCCATTGTGTTAACATGCATGAGTGTGGTACTCAAACTGTTGATAAGTTTATTTAAGTTTAAGTTACAAAGCCTCATTCCTGATGTGTTTGTGTGTAATAAAGCTGCTTGAACAGAACCCATGAATGTTTGTCTGTTTTATCCTGACCAGACGAGTGACATGGTGTCAGAACAGAGACTAACAGAGCAACTTCTACAAGCCATGAGGTACAGAGGTGAAGGCAGACTAAGCAGGTTGAGTGAAACAGAACAAAGGCAAATGGAAAAGGGCCAGAAACAAGGTAAAGAAAACTGCACAAATTATTTACTTGGCAAAGAAAATGAAACAGCACATTTATAAGGCACATAGCCGGCCTTAGGCATAGGCCAACTAGGCGGCTGCCTAGGGCGCCACTCTATCAGGGGTGCTTTTCCAGTATTTATTTGGTGTAGGTATACCAGGATGGGGGCAACAGATGGTGTGGTGGGGGGCGCCATGGAGCCCTTTTGCCTAGGGCACCAGTTGACCTAAGGTCACTCCTAAACGAGTAGCACAAAAACATATTAAGCAGACAAAAGGCACAAACCACATTATTAATAAAAGAAAAATGTTCGGAACCACAATATTTGATAAAACTAGGAAAAGTATTCATAAGGGGCTTAGAATTACCTACCATTTGCACAATGAGCATGTTTACAGTTAAATGGGCACATGAAAAGCATTGCTTAGTGTCTAATCAGAGCAACAGATGTTATACAGATCTCAGCTAACAAGATTAGTTTATACTGCTATGCTCCTGTGTTGGGCACATCTGTGTATTAAAAGGGCATAAAGGGTACAATACAAGGGTAAATTAAGCTTAAAGAGCAAGGCAACTGCATGTTTTTTAGTAAAAGACCATGTTTGGGTAAAAAATATTATTTTGCAAGGACTGAAGCCTTTCAAAGCATAACTAGAGTTGTTTGAAGTACCTCAGAATGTGCAAAGTGTTTGCAAAGTGTGTGCTTTATCACGGTGCAATTATTTCAGAGTGTTTGCTGTGTGCAAAGTACAGTTATATTGCAAAGTGCAGTCAAATTACAGCCATTTCAAAATGTTTCTTGTGCTATGTGCATTTATTCACAGAGTGCCACCATTTCACACTGTTTCTTACACTGTACAGTTATTTCGCAAAATACAGCCATTTTGAAAGGTTCTTGTGCTGTGTACAGTTACTTGCAAAGTGTATTCATCTTGAAGTGTTTATTACTCTGTGTGCCTTCTGCCATGTACCATTTAGTCACAAAATACAGTCATTTTGAAGTATTTCTTGCACTGATACGGAGTGGTTTCATAATGTACAGTAATTTCATTGTGCTCTTGTGCTTTGTTTGTGTCTTTCGGCTTTTCCCGGTTAGGGGTCGCCACAGCGGAACTCCGGTCCGCTAATGATTTGCAGCTGATTTTTACGTACCGGCTTGCCAGGCCTGACGCACAACCTTCAACTAAGGTACGCCCATTCACGCATGTCTCCACGCAGAAGGCGCTCTAGCTGAGAATCGAACCGGACAGCGTCTTACTGTGAGGCGACAACGCTACCACAGCACCACCACCGCGGGTCTTGTGCTATGGAGACTTATTTGGCAAAGTGCAGTTATTTCAGAGTCTGTTGTGCAATTCGGCATAATTACAAGTACTGGTGTATATTTGTGTGTGTATGCTCGTACATAATTTCAAGCACCTACACTACTGTGTATTGATATGTCAGAGCCATTTCACAGGCCAAGTCCACTTTTGCTTGATCATAATATAGCAGAGAATTGGAGAGTATTTGAGCAGGAATATGATATTTTCACACACACGTTTTTTTTTCTAACAAAGATGCACGTATGAGGGCAATCATTTTGCTTAACTTACCTGGGTCAGAAACCAATGAAAGACAGCATTCATTTGTGTATGCACCAGAAGTATATGTAGGAGAGGTAGAAAACTGCCATATTGTGGTACCAGCTGAATCAAGGGAAGACCCAGAGTGCTTGAAATGTAAATTTAGAGAAATGTGCAACCCCCAGACAAATATTACATTAGAGACACTTATTTTATATAAGAGATCATAAGCCAGTTGAAACTTTTGCAGTTTATATCACTGACTTAAAGCTAAAATGTGCAGATTTGGTGACTTGAAAGATAAGTTAATAAAGGGCAGGCATGTGTGTGGTGTCAATAGTGCTGCAGCGAGAAAGATTTTGCTTTGTGACAGTGATTTAACGTTAAGCAAAGCCATAGAGATTTGTCAAATCCATGAGCTCACAGAAAGGCACACTAGTATGCCTACAAGTGATAAGTGCATGGTTTCAACAGCCTCTAGAGTAAACGTAGATGCAACATGTGGCAAGCAGAAGCAGGCCTAAGCACATGGCAGCAGCAACCCCTGTGGGTGTGGCACAACAACAGCCTTTAGAGTAAACGTAGATGCAACATGTGGCAAGGAGAAGCAGGCCTAAGCACATGGCAGCAGCAACCCCTGTGGGTGTGGCAGCGAGAACCCTGAGCTTTCTAGCAAGTTCCAAAACTAGCTCAGTAAAAAGGATATGCTCAGTGCAGTATAACAGCGAGTCAGCAAAACCCAAGTCAAGTCTTTTTGGTAACTGTTGTAACTGTGATACCAATAATGAGTCTAAAAGAGAGAACTGCTTAGCATTTGGTCAGCAATGCCACAAGTGTAAAAAAATGGAACCATTTTCAAAAATTTTGCAAATCAAGCAAGTCTCATTCAGTTATTAAGTGCACTCAGAAAAGTAAGTTGATTATTCAGAGAGCTGCAACCCTACATTCTATGTAGATGGTGTATCAGTGGTCGGGGAAAAAGTTAATGCAGTAGATTTGTTGGCAAAGAATGAAATATTTTGTACTGTTCTGATCAATGGCAAACCCACAGAGCTCAAAGTAGAGACTGGTTCGAAGTGTAATGTGATGTCAGCATAAACATTTGCTAAAGTAAGGGCTGATGAGCCACTTAATTTGGTTAATTCTGCGTAGCTTGCTGCTTATGGAGGTGAAGAGATTCAAACCTAAGACTCACTAGTTATTCATGCTATTTGGCTGGGAACATTTACAGCTTGCAGTTTTATGTAGTCTGAAGACCTGTGCAGTCGTCATTAGGTCTCGGAGACCGTATGAGAATGAAACTGCTTTTCTTTTACCAAAGAAGTAGATCATGTAAGCATATGTCCCAGTTCCACCTTTACTGATGCTATTTTCTCAGAGTATGCTGATGTTTTTGATGACAAGGTAGGCAAACTTCCAGTTGTGTACTCCATGAAGTTAGACACAGAGGTCAGACCAGCAAGAAGACTTCCAATAGCTATGCAGGACAAAGTCATGGTCCAGTTAGACAAAATGGTGCAGCAAAGTGTGATTTGCTTAGTCACAGAACCAAGTGGGTATCTTCCATGGTAGCTGCTCATAAGAAAAAAACAGATGAAATCAGAATATGCATTGACCCAAGAGACTTGAACAAGGCATTAACAAGACCTCATCATCCTATGCTTACAGTGAAGGAATTGCAATCCTCATGCCAAATGCCACAATTTTTTCTGTCTTAGATGCAAAGAGTTCATTTTGGAAAGTGATGCTTGATTGCAAATCTTCACTACTGACTACATTCAGTACCCCATTCAAAGGCGCCGGAAGCTGTTGAAGACTGGGGGGGTGGAGGGTGAGAGGGACACTTCGTGATCTAAAAAGGGCGATTTTTATAACTGTTTACTATCACAACATAGGTTCATTTGGAGGACATTTTAAGCTTATCCAATTTCCCTTTGCTGCTTGAATTAATTTCTGATTGGTCTTACCTATCCCATGGCTGATGATCATATACTGGCCCTAGTGAGAATAAATGTGATCATACTACAGATAATTTGAGGGGACCCATGTAAGGGATGCAGCATTTAGGAACTGCTTCTATCCATTAGTGGCATGAGGGGCAATCCTGGAGTATATTTTCTGTTACCCATTCTTAGATCCAAGTTGTATTTGAATATGGGCGGATGAGCTTTGTTTTATTTTTATGAATAGTCTGTTCTGGAACAGTGGTAGCCTCTGTGATATATATCCATCTCTCCACAACATTCAGTTTGGATAACTGGATTGAGTATTTCTGATGCCATTTGACTTGCTAATGTTCAGTAGGTCCATCTGTATTAGGTCGGAGGATGCCTTGTATGCCAGACACATCACCTGTAAGTACTTTGTAGGATACTGAGTATAGTAACAAATCTTTGAGGTGGTCCATGCAAGACCTGTTGTTTAGGACTTGTATCCTTTTAGTAAGGTATCTCTGAAGGTATTCCAATTGTTGCCTGGGGTTGGACAGATACATGCCAAAGTGGGCATTATATAAAATTATTGACCTAATGAGAGCTTTGTAAAGGGGGGAGGCAACAACATCTCTAGATCTAGTCACAATCAATTTATTTATAAGCTGTGCAATATAGAAAGACTTTCTTATGACTCTGGGCACATGTTGGTCAAAAGTTAGGTCACTGTACACACAAGTTCCCAAATGCCAAACAATTGGTTCGGTTCTCAGAGGACATTGTCATGATTTTTGACACTAGTTATTATTTGGGGCAAACCTTCCTGCATGATGGTTAAGTCATTTGGGGATTCAATAACTGTTCCTAGCTTACAGTCATCTCAAATTTAGCCAGCCAAAGCCCTTTGGCATTTCCTTTTACCTTTGAGATGTATATGCCAAACAGAAAAATTCTCATTACTGAACCCTGGGTGACTCCCTTGGTGACTGGTCTCTTCCCAGTTTTGATCTCCTGCATCCTGTGAGCAAGTTGGCAATCCACCTAGTGACTATTTTCAGCTTAACATGAGAATATGGAAGAATCATTAAGAATTTCTCATACACTTAGTAACTGCATACACTCAACATCTGGTGGACATGTTTACAGATGTCCGGAGCACCAGCTTCATAAAATAAGCAGAACGGAGCAGCTTCATAAAATAAGCAGAACAAAGCAGCTTCACATCATCAGCAGCCTTAAGCTTACCAGGACTGCACCAGCTTCATAAAATAAACAAAATGGCACACAGTAAAACAGAGTACCAGCTTCATACATAAAATAAGCAGAACGTATAAGAACGGACCATCTTCATAAAATAAGCAGAATGACACACACACACACACACACACACACACACACACACACACACCTTTGTGGAATCCCTCTCTGCTGCTTAAATGGCACTACCATAATCCCTCTCTGCTGCACTGCTTAAATGGCACTACCTACCTTTGTAGAATCCCTCTCTGCTCCTGAAACAGTTTGTTTGCTCTGATTCTAATGGCAATACCTTTTTCCTGGACAAAACACAGCATCTCTGCTGATGATGACAGCAGAAAGTTTAAACAAAAAGCGCCGAGAAATCGGGAATGTACCATTCCCTCAAAAGTGGGGGGGGGGGCCCTCCCCCCCTCGCTCTATGGTTCCGGTGCCCATGACCCCATTTGGTAGATACAGATTCCTCAGGATGTCTTTTGGAATAAATTCTGCCAGTGAAGATTTTCAGCATGCAATGGAGTGATTTTTTTCAGTCTACCCATGTGCTATAATAGTTGGTGATTTACTGTATGGAGATAATGGTGAAGCAGAGCACAACAGAAATCTCAGGAAAGTTCTGGAGAAAGAGCATGTGAAGTAAATTTAAAGCTTAATCCTCTGAAGTGCAAATTCAGATAATCAGAAGTTACTTATGTAGGTCATTTGTTTACCAGTTCAGGCTTACGACCAGATCCTTCTAAACAAGCAGCCATTCTTGAGATGCCAGCTCCAGACAATGTCCAAACCTTACAGTGTTTTCTTGGTATGGTTAACTATTTGGGAAAATTTATCCCTGACTTTAGTGAGTTATCAGCATGACAGCTGACACATCAAAATGTAGCATGGTCATAGTTATACCACCACCACAGAGCATTTGATAACCTCAAACAGCAAATTGCTAACCAGCCTACGTTAAGACACTATGATGTCCACAAACCAGTAGTTCTTTCCTGTGATGTTTCAAAGATCGGTCTTAGTGCAGTTATTCTTCAGGAGGGCAGACCTGTTGCCTATGCGTCTAGAACTCTTACCCAAAGTGAGATGCTGTATGCTCAAATTGAGAAGGAACTTTTGGAAATTGTGTTCGCATGTTCGAAGTTCCACGATTATATTTATGGCTGAGCTATCCAAACAGAAACTGACCATCAACCTCTAGTTACTACTTTAAAGAAGCCTATACATTCAGCTCCAGCAAGACTACAAAGAAGGATGCTTAGATTACAAAGGTAAAATTTCAAAATGGTCTATACAAAAGGTAAGCTTCTTTATCTGGCTGAAACCTTATCCAGATCACTCATAAATACCATGGAACAGCATGATGCAGGGAATTTTGAATTTAATGTCATGGAAGGGCATACCTTTTCTACCATGCGGACTTGATGATCTTGGAGATCATGCAAAGACTGATCCAATTTTGCAAAATCTCAACCATTTCAATGTAGGATGACTATCAAAGCAATCCTCTGTATCACCACAAGTGCAACTTTACTTTCCATACAGAGATGAGATGCTGATGGAAGATGGTATCATTTTCAAAGGTCCAAAAGTTATTGTTCCTACTTCCTTACAGCACAGGTACATTCAGATTTTGCATCATGGTCTCCCAGGTTCTAATTTTACCAAAAGAAGGGTGAGAGGACTAGTATTTTGGCCTTCTTTAGGAAAAGACATTGATAAAGTGCTTTCTTCTTGTTCAGTGTGCAACAATACTAAGCCACTTTTGCAAAAAGATACTTCAGCTAAGCCAAATTCCTGAACTACCTTGGTGAACAGTAGCATCTCACATATTTGAGTGGAACAGTCAACATTACTTAGTGTTTGTAGAGTCTTATTCGAACTGGCTTGAAATCGATTTGCACGTAACCTAGCGTCCATTGCTGTTATTACTAAGATAAACACCATTTCTCAGTCCATAGTTGTCCACACAAAGTTATTTCTGATGCTGGTTCTCAGTTTACCAGTCAATTGTCTCAGACATTTGCTAAAGAGTGGGACTTTATCCATGTTACTAGCAGTCCTGAATATCCACAGTCAAACGGCCTTGCTGAACGTGCAGCACAGATTGCAAAGCAATTACTGGAGAGGTCAAAGCCTGACAATACCGATATCTTCTTGAATTACTTAATCTCAGAAATATACCCCGTGACAATCTACTTGGCTCGCCTGCTCAGAGACTTCTATCTAGGCACACCAGAGCAACTTGGCCTATCGGTTCTAGTTTGTTTGTGCCTAATGCTTAAAACAACAGAGCAATCAAAGCTCGAATTTATAAGCAGCGTTCTTCTCAGAAGTCCAGCTATGATAAAACAAGCAGATGTCGGTCAGTTGAAAGAAGGAGACACAGTAAGGATGCAAACAGTAAAAGGCTTTGATCAAACTGATCAAGTGAGAGGTATACATACTAAGCCAAGATCCTTAGTGGAATTTGAGGGTATAGAGTACAGGAGAAACCACAAACATCTCCTACCTGTATCAAATGATATCGCAGTATCGTACCCATGATACACACACTAGATCTCAGAGCAAACCAGACAATGATCGTACCTTAGAACAAGTCGCAGTATCCATTTCCATTCCTGATGATGTCTCAGATGTCCCCAAAGTTGAACATTCCTTGAAAACAGCCCCCGTTACTAGAGCCAGTTCTGACCGTTATGTTACATGATCAGGTCGTATTTCCTGACCTAGTGTAAAATACACAGCAACTTGGACATAATTGTTTTATATGTGTCTAATTTTCTATGATTGTATGCCAAATAATTAGTTCTGTATAAACTGCATGTCAAAAGATCATTTCTGTAAATTACATGTCATTGAATACTGAGGGAGGATATAGATCAGAGTGTGTGTATGTACCTTTAAGAAGCATTTCCAGATATAGCATGTGCAGGCAGCAGTGCCATTTTGAGAGAACAGCCAGAGTGTTAACATGTATGAGTGTGGTACTCAGTCTGTTTATAAGTTTATTTAAGTTGAAGTTACAAAGTCTCATTCCTGATGCGTTAGCAATTAATAAAACTGCTTGAACAGAACTCACGAATGTTCGTCTCTTATCCTGGCCAGATGAGCGACAATGATCCTTCATGTTGTGGATTGCAACAATCATGGATTTTACATTCCCAGCATGCAATGACCTCAGTTTTAGAATGTAAATGTTCAGATCTTAAGGATTCAAAAATCACTATATTCTGAATGAGTATGTTCTGCTCCAATAAGAAATATATGTACAGACTTGCCTATGCATGTTGCCAATATCTGGCAGTCAATACAGTTGGTATCCATGAATCAGGCATAGGGAACTAACTGCTATGGATAGCCATAGCCTCCTACTTTTTGATGGGTATAGTTACCATACTTTGCAAAATACTGATTTGGAGATCTATCTTTCTTTAGATGTGGCATTGGTCATTCCTTCATGTTTGGGCTTGGCTCTGGTCATCCATCTATTTCTGGGGTATGGTTGTGATCATTTAACTCTCCCTTAGAACTCAGCAGTACAATCAGTGGTGTTAATCCTTTCAGTTACCCACTTCAAATCAAGTCTCAAAGTACTAACTCCCACATCTTCTGTATACATTTCACAAGTTCTCCTCTTCAGATCACATGGTTGATTTCCATATTTGACAGTTCTGTAATCATTTGTAAACAGATACTTTATGTGGAAAAACACTTTTGTTTATCTTGTAAGTGATACACACATTTTTCTATACTGTTGTCCAAAAATCAGGACTCAGAATTTCAATTTTCTAAAATCATGGACATTGTTGCAGGTAATGAACCAATGGTTACATTTTCTGCATTACAGTATGCTAAGAGAAATTGTTCCATTTGAGTTGTAATTATTTCTGATAAAGTTCCACAGCTTTGACAGTTTTCTTGAATATTTGGAAAAACCTTTTATAGTAACTAATTCATAGTTGGATGATAGATAATAGATGAGAAATGGTGTCATGCTATTTCATATAGCAGTCATGAGAGTCACTGTGGAGTACCATTTAGCTTTGTCCCTGTGAATTCATTGTCAGAGGAGTATGTTCCTAGGAAAAATAAGTCCTATGGGAGAGCTGTCAGGCAGATACCATTTATTTCTTGAGTTAAAATATATAACTGTGGCTGGTGGTTAGTACCATTTCTTAGGTTCATAGTTAAGTACTAGGCTAGCTGCCACTGTGAAGCATATTAAGCTTAGCCAATTTCTCTTACAAGTGAAAATCAAACTCTGTACCTCATGTTTTTTTTAGGTAAACATATTAACTCTTATACCAACTCTGACTACACCCTAAAATTTGAAAATATTCCCATACTATTACTGATTAAACTTCTTTAATTCCTAAATTATGCAATATGCATTTTGTTTAGTTTGAAAATGACTACATTCAAAGGCCTTAAAGCAAATATGATGGTTCTATGGCAACTGAAACTTATGTGACAGAACAGCTACTATTTTGTGAGACAACATGCAACAAGCTAATAAACCATAAAAGGAACAACCTTAGTGTCTTAGCAGCCTAACCTTATATCAGCTCTTTGGTCACCAAGAAAGCTTATTCACACATCTTTATCCACTTCCATCTAGGGTAGTATTCATCTTTTTTTTTTGAGCTATTGTTCAATTATGCTGTAGAGCTGGCATGTACTTATCAGTATCATAGTCTCAGTAGTGTTGTATCTTCTTAGGACTGGCATTGTTCCCTCCACTCCCTTAGCCCACTCCCAGTCCCCACCCACCCCTTAATCTGCATTTATACTTACTTCAATCTTCCATAGCTAATCAAATTACTTCATACCTGATTAATTTTCTACACCCTACCTCTGTCATATTACACACAACTAATCATCACCATGTATTACTACCACGGCCTTCTTCTTGATGTCTTTCTTTCCTATACATAATGTAGCCTATGCTTAATTAAACCTACATTTCTGGTTACTTATTTGCCACTCGCACTGCAGCTACTCATAGCTCTAACCTCTTTTCATACTCACTACAAAATATTTTTTTGCCTTTAAAAAGCTTACACACAATGTCAGTACCATAAATCACAGTAACAAATTCCAGTCACATTACTTACATCACTTACTACTATTCCTTAAACATAACCTTACGCACAACCCTAATATTCAAATCCCTAACCAAACCACCAAAAATTTCAATTTTGTCACCTTGCTTGAATCATACTACCTAAAATAAATCTTTCTAAAATCCCTATATAAAGAATAACCTTCCAACTGACATTTAATTTAAAAGATAAATTCAGATATACATGGCTCTGTCCCCATCACCATACCTCATTGGTGGTAATACTAGGACAAGATATCCACACAAATGAAGGGCCACCTCATCAGTCTGTAACTCACAATCAACAACTAACATCACCCAATCAAAATCAAACTCACAAATAACCACCAAAACTTGAATAAAATACTTCTTGAATCTTAGAAGGATCTATACTAAATTCCCAGAAGTGCATGTTTAGAAAACTTCACTCTCATGGTATCCTTATAGCTACAGATCCTTGACAAAAAATAAAACAGGATGAATCCTTACAACCTGGCTCTAATGTTCACAGATTAGACAGAAAAAAAAGTTGATGGGTAGCTATAATGTATAAAAATAATTTGGAGTTTTCTCATTTTGTGCACGCCTTCTCTGAAATCACTAATGCAGTAGTACTTATATTAATACTTAAACTTAATAACTACACATTTTATGCATTTTTGGACTATATATATATGCCCGAGGGATATCATCTTCACTTGTGAAGATATTCACAGCTGTACTGCTACCAATGTACCATGGGCATCCATTATATCACAGGACCTCAAGCACTGGTTGGCTAAAATACTCTGAAAACCAACTCCATACAGTTCTGTGGCTTAACCCAAATCATAAAATTCTGACTAGTAAACCAAAATTACTACAAGAGAGGAACACTTGATTGGATTCTCACTTCCTTTCCTATCAACATTATAACAGATGGCACCCTCCCAGACACTGTAAACAGCCACTTCCTAATTATTTTTATCAGTTAGAAAACAAGCAATACATAAAATACCACCTCATGTCCAGAAATTTGCACACTGTCCAGATTTTTGCTTCATGCTTTTAGTCTCTTCCTCTTAAAAATGTGTGCTTTTCTAGCAAATAATTGATGTTTGCAAATAATGGCAGGGATTTTGAGTTTAAAAGTTTATATGCTTCAGAAAATGTATGTTAGTGTGTGTGGCCATGATGGCTCAGAGCAGCAACTGCTGAAAGCTCTGTAACTGAAAACTTTTCTCTGACAAAAAATATAATCAAAGAATTTTAACTTAAATATACATGTTAGCTAATTTTATTCACTAATAGTCAGAGAACAGACGTTTCCTCTCAGAATTTCAACTGCTTGGTTAAGAAAGAAGAGACTTCATGATGAGCCACCCAAGAAATGATACTCAGGATTCCTGTGTTAAAAATGCATCAAGTCATGAATATCTAACATGTAGATGTATTACTTAAAAAATGGACAAACTGTATACCAAAAAAAATTTCAAAGAAGAGACCAGAAAGAAGATAGAACATTTAAATTTTTTTATGAAACAACAAAGTGCACAGATCAGCAGCATGGAACAAGTTTTAAAATATCATTAAGGGAGAAAACCTGAAGGCGAGTCTCAGACTGAATTTCTTTTAAAACAAAATAAATTACTCCTAGATAAAGTTAATGATTTAGAAAATAGACAAACAAAATATAATTAGAAGTTACTGTATACCTGAAAAGTATGAGGGAGACAATATAATAAACTTAACAACCTGGCAACATAAAACATTAAATCTACTTGAAACTATCATGTGGAATTGAAAGGGCACATAGACCTTTGAGAACACCTTCGAAGAAGGAAAACTCACTGCCAATTATAGTTAAGTTTATGTCCAACGTAGAAAAATATCAAATATTAAAAACATGGACCAGCCCATCTTTCAAAATAGGTAAACATTTAGTCAGATTTGGCAATGATTATTCCAGTAAAGAAATGAGTAAAAGAAAATCCTGCTTATCACTGATTAATGAACTTAAAAAGAACTCACAAATAAATGGCCAGAGTGCAAGCTAAATTCTAAAATACAGTAAAGCAGTTTTCATTTGCAAATGAAAAATGCTTCACTGTATTTCATTAAATAAGAATTTGGCTTGCACTCTGGCCATTTTTTTGTGATTTCTACAGTTTGTTGTTTTTCATTTTTGGTAACTTAAAAAGAATACTAAAACCATGTTGGTGTTTCCTGCAAAGATCAATTTATTTTTTCTCAAGCAAATGAAATATTTGACACACTGGAGGAGGCATCCACTTTTGTTAACAAAAAATAAACTCCTTAATAATCCTGAAGAAATGGATTGGAACAGTATATTCCGCAAGAGGCAGAGTGAGCTGAATTCCTGGAAAAGTGCTTCTAAAATGAAAATGCTTAAAAGCAAGGAAATTGTATTCTTATTTATTTATTTTATTTAGCTTTTGTTTACCAGGATGGTCCACTGGATTTATTCAAAAACCCATTTTCAGTAGATGCCCATGGAGAAAATCATCAACATATTACAAAGATTTTTAAACAGACATTCATTCATTTACATGAATATACATCAACAATTACACATTTGCTAATTAGATTACATTTGTATAAAGTAAGGAAAACTATTACAGTACAAAAGATACTTATGCATTTGGTAGGTGTCAAATACTGACTATATGAAGAGGTGTATTAGAGGGATTGTCACATAGATAATAGATATTTTAAAATGACTTCCTCTGAGAACTAAGAAAATAAAAACATATCCTGCTTCACTGCTATCCAGAACAAAACTGCTCATGATGCACAGAGCTAAAGCATGGAAGACAGAGGACAAAACTCTGAATAATCTTCAACATTCTAGATATTCAAAAACCAAGCCAAATATTGTAATACAGCTAACAAATCTCTACATTGCCCACTGCAGCAACTTAACTCAAATATATTTAGACATCAATAAAAAGCATCTTAAACTCAGGGCAAACCAGACAACCCATATCAACCACAGAAGACCAAAATAGCACATCCAGCCAATTTAATACTTATTTTATACAAGCTACAGTATAAAGAAACTGCAAAAACATAACCATTAACATATTGCTTGTATTCTTTTCCTACCACCACCATAAGCAAAATGCCAGAGGAGCACCTGATAATTTATCAGCAGTACATATCAAAATATCTGATTATGCCCTAGGCTATCCTATCTCTGTCCTAATCAACCAGTAAATAAGAGAGAACTATGTCCCTAATCTTCCAAAAATAAAAACTCTTATCCTGTCTCTACATAAGAAAGTTGCATCCTCTGACTTCTCAAATTATTGTCGAGCTGATGTGCCACCAGGCCTCAGTAAAGTTAATAGTATTAAACCTATGTTAAAGTTGAAACATTCTTATGTTTAACTGTGCTATTTCTTTTAGACCTGATGAGTGTTGCAATATGCTTTTATTTAACTGATTCTGTATTATGACTGGCTGGCATTGATTTAAAGAATGGTTTGAACCAAGTTCTTATGTAGTGATAAAGACTGTTTGACTTGAAAGCTTTACACTTTTAATAAATTTATATTGTGTAGACATTTGTGCCTTGGTTTATTCGTTTTTTTTTTTAATGTGTGCAATATAGTATTAACCAACCCTTTCTTATGTTAATAATGCAACCTGCACACTGTGAATTTTAGTATAGGTTTATATTTGCTTCAATAGGCTACATTTACAGCAAGAATTTATATTTTTCTGCAGCATTTATTATCAATTTAACATGTTTACCATTTCAAGTATTTAATTGTAAAATTCAGACTATAACAGTCTGGGCAAACTACCAAGCCTTTGATAAAATCAAATTACATTTTTGATTTTACAAAGGAAAAGGATTAATGACTGACATATTCTTTTAGGTAAGCATGCCTTTGAAGTGAAGTGTCTAGCTGAGATGCCCACAGGAAGATCTGTGGATTTTATAGAATGCCTATGTTCGTTGGCAAAGTCAGTCAGTTAAGGTTTCTTCACAGGCTTCAGCCACATGTGCAAGCATAGATTTTTATTTTCCAGAAGTATATTGGATATATTACAAAAATCAGGTGAGAATCTCTGTGCTTCTCAGTGAATCATCTCCATCTTCCAGGGTTTGCAAAGTGGTTCATTCTCTGCTGTTCTTGCTCTGCTCTGGTTGATAATCGTTCTCACTGACAAATCATAACTAATGACAGAAGACAGATATAAGAGAGAGACAAACACTGAATAGCTATGTTAGAAACCCATTTATCAGCACAGCTGTAGTTCCTCAAACATCCATCTTCATCTGCAGTACTTCTTCACTTTGCATGTTTACTGAATTTGATTAACAAGACAATTGGTAAAAGACAGTCAGATGGGCATCTCACTTTTCTTCATATTGGCATCTCTGTTGAAGACAAACTTCTAAATATCTGAGGGGTGATTCTGTAAATCAACAGTAGTGCAGATAGTTTTGTTTTTACATTTCTGACTTTCATTTTCATCATATTCTCCTGTCTGCTTGACCTAAAATGATGCAATAAATGGTGCTGTAGTTACCTGACAAGTCCCAGTGACACACAATCTTTAGATACGAGACTTCTGCAATATCATCCAGGATTAAATATTTTATTTTATTCAGGGTTGCCTGCAAAGTAGCAGAGTCAATGGCACACATGTCCATCCACTTTAAACAGATTAACATTTTTGTTTAAATAAACATGCTTTACAAGAACAAATCAGCAGAGTCCACATGCTGTCTTGACCATACATCCTCAGGCCATTTCCTGTGGTGTATATGGATATGTTTCTCAAAAATAGATCAGCACAGTCCACATGCTGTCTTGACAATATATCTTCAGGTCATTTTGTATAGTATGCATGACACTTGGTAGTGATGTTTGCCCTGACATTCATCGGGTATCTTCTTTTTCTCCATTTTGCTTCATGCCATGTACATGATCTGCCTAAATCACCCATTCCAGATGTTTCTTTACATGTTTGATGGATTTTTTTATTTACAGACTAACCATGTGGATGAATCATGACTCTAGAGTCCCAACAGGATACGATCATATTTAACATGAAATGCTTGTTTTTTGGAAGATCATAGTATAAAATCTGACTCTGTTAGCATAGGCCAACTTTTTAAGATAGCTGTAGGATTGGCATAAACTTCTCAACTCAGCTTCAACTTTTTCACTAATCTGATAAGACTAGAGTGTTCCTTCCAAAAGCTAACTTTTCAAGTCAAAGGCAAATCACACACAGTTGATTTCCTCCCGTCTTTCTGAGATTGGTACGTGTTACACTAACGCCCATTGCCATTACCAACAACAGAAAGTGTTTCAACCCAGATCATCACACCCAAAGTGAGAATCTCACTTGTTCCCATCAATAAATTGACTGTATGCTTGGAATAAGCATCCTCATTGGTCCTTTTGAATTTTATTTTTTTTTCAAGTTTTAGCTTCTGGTATTTAGGACCTGCATCTGAGCAGGTTTCTGCTTGTTTGCACATCACTCAGCTCTGCACACTGCCACGCAATTGTGTGCCAAAGTCGGACAGTTAAATTCAAAGTTTCCCTTAAAACCCAGGCAAAAATATCCATTTGCCGAGCTCCTCTGTGATAGTTTCTGAAAAGCCACCCAGTGAAAACAGACTTCAACCTAGCATTATGGACAGATGGGCTACCCTTGTTTCTCTTGCCAACCTTGTTGACTTTCCCTTTTGAGGCAGTGTAGCAATTATGTGCACAAACAACCCTCTTCTAATAACGGAGTCTAGTACAGAGTGTGGGAGATGTATTTACACCAAGAATCTAGAATCAATGCTCTCTCTCTCATTCAAAAGAGTAACACGGACAACGGTGTCAACTCACCCACCACTACATATTCACATAGTATCACTACTCATACACACAGTACGCACCAAACACGTAAATCCACATACACAGAGGTTCTCTTTAAAAAATGACTGAAACAGAGACCTCCAAAACATAACTTTGCTACAGATAACACAGTCTCCACAGCACCCATAACACATAGCAACACCAATGTCTCACCAAATAAGCCCGTAAGGTGTAACACTCAAAAAACAAGTTTTCATGTCATTGGAGACTTAAGTGAGACACACGGATGTCCCACTCACCAGGTTGGACAAGGAGAAAGTTACAGCTGCCTGGATTGGCCAAATCATGCATGCACTCAGGTCTCACAGAACCAAGTACCATTATGACTCTGTCAATAGTTCATGTTGGTGTGAATGACCTGACATATACCTTACTGGACTATATGAAGAGAGACATTGTCAAGCTCTCTGAGTATGTGCCCCAGACATAGGGTATGTCCCTAGCCTTGAGAAGCATACTACCCCCTCATCTAGAATGATGTTACAGTATAAACAAAAAATGACTGATTTCAATAACTGGCTTAGTTTTTGGTGTCATTGCAAGGGGATCCAGTTCCTGTCTGCTTGGGAAGCCATGGTTGACAAACATCATCGCTTTGCCAGAGATGGTTTGCACTAGTCACCCAGAGGCTTTTGACGGCTGGCAAAACCTCTTGCCTCCCACGTAGTGCCTTTTCTAGGCAAGGTCTCAAAAACAACATTACCAATGTGTAATTAACTGATCAGAACAAAATAAGGGTCATGATGCTAAATGCTAGGGGTTTAAACCTAAAACTGCAGTCCCTGGAAGCACTTCTATCACTAGAAGCTGTAGATGTCTGTGCAGTCACAGAAACCTGGTTTAGGACCTTAGAGAGTACGCCAGCCCTGCAAGGCTACAATGTGCCTTCCACACCTTTAGACCACAAAAGGAACATGTGAAAACCAAAGGAGGTGGTGTTTCATCTATATTAGAGATAAATTCACATCACGTCTAACTAGATTGAACACCTCCATGGAATTATCCACTGTAACCTGGACCTGGAGTAAGGCCCCCATTCAAGTCCTAGCTAGTTTTAGATCCACCTCCATGGGTCATGGCACCCATGAAGTCTATTTAACCAAACTGAAGACCATCCAAATTTTACCAAACACACTGGTTATGGGGGATTTCAATTATCCCATCATCAACTGGGAAACCAACTCTAGCCCAAACTTGCTAGTACAAAAGTTCCTTGGCTCTGTGAATTCAAATACCCTGGAGCAAACTGTCCATACCTCAATAAGAGGAACAATCATTCTAGATCTGTTCCTTAACAACATGTCAAACAGAGCACTGTTGCAACTGTTGGACCCTCATTAAAATTAGTCACCTTCAAACTGGACACTAATGCCAGAACTCACAAAGGGCAAAGTCAGACTAGAAAAACTTCACCAAGGCAAACTAAACCCTCCTAGGTGAAGGTATAAATGTATTCCAAGCCCCATCCCAAGCTGAAAGTGGTAACTATGCCAAAGCTTACACTAAAGCCCTGTAGAATCACTTGCATGACTGTATAAACCCAGCTGTACCAGACAGAATCAAAGCCAGAGCCCCAAGTAAAATGAAGCTGCCTTGGTGGACTTCCAGCATCAACAAACTTTAAAGGAAATGCAAAAATGTGCTGCCCAAGAAAACAAAGACAAGGACCCATCAATGGAAAAACACCCTCCTCAGCCTTAACAGGCAAATAATACAACTTGTCAAATCATCCAAGAGCTTCTTTGAAAGAAACCTAGCAAGTACTGCCAAGGATAAGCATAAGGCCTTTTACAGCTATGTATGTAACCTAAAGGGTAGGACCCAAGCATGTGCAGAACTGGTGGCCAATAGTATCACACACACTGATCCCACAGAGATAGCAAACCTGCTAGCGGATAGGTTTGGTGAAATTTCACTCACTTATCCCCTTCTAACTTACAACAAACCCACCCCCAACCCCCTCCCACCTTACATAGCTGAACAGCAGGTCCTCAAAGCCCTGTCCAAGACAAAGAACATGACCTCTATGGAACCAGATGACATCCCAGGCTGTCTTCTAAACAGGTTAAAATATGAACTAGCATCACCACTAAGTACTGTTTTCAATCCTAGCCTAACCACAGGGTTTCTTCTTGCGGACTGGAGAACAGCTACAATTATTCCCCTCCACAAAGGTGGCCTAGCAGCAGACCCATAAGCCTGTCCAGTTTCATCTGTAAGGCCATGGAATGCATTATGGACCTCATAAATAATGATATAGGTGACCTCCAAACCCTGGACCCTACCTAATTTGACTTTCTGAAGGGTAAATCCTTGCCTGTTAAATCTGATGGATTTCTTTGAAAGCCATTGATGAGGGAAAATCTGTGCCCACAGCATACCTCAACTTGGAAAAGTCTTTTGACACAATCCCACACTCCGGCATTACAGATAAATTTTGCAAACTGAATGTATATCCCTTCATTGTAAGATGGGTTGCCAACTGGCTCACAAACCAGACACACACTATCAAAGTTGGTGACTCCACATCAACCAGCAGACCTGTTACCAGCGGGGTGCCACAGGAATTAGTGCTTGGTCTCCTAGTGCTTTGGTTTATACTTCTCAGAAGTTCAGGTCAAAACTAAAGGGTTGCGGCTGACCAAGTTTTCAGATGACTGCAAACTAGATGCAATTGTTGAATCCCCAAATGTCAGTATACACTAGGATGATCTCACACAGACCAACGACTTGTATATTAGTCATGGTTTCAAACTGAATGCAAAGAAATGCATCATTTCCTTCAGCACAAACAGTGTCCCTTCACACTGTCAAATAACAATACCCTAAGTACACATGAAGTGGTAATGGACCTGGGATCACAGATTGACCATGATCTTAACTTCGACCACCATATGTTTACCATTGTAGGGAAAGCCTTCCAAGTAGCACACTTGATTAATAAAGGCATCGCCTTGAGAGCAAAAGAAGTTGTAACTCCCCCTATACTCGGCACTTCTCTGTCCGATAATATCCATAAATCAAATGGGTCTAGGGCTACTGTTCCAGGGATTTTAATATGTCCTTTGACTTAAATAGAACATGTTGAACATACAGAGTTATCTCCCAGTGACTGCCACATCTTTGGAACAGGCTACCCATTCATGTGAAACAGAGCACCTCTATGGCACTGTTCAAGAGGAACCTGGATGAGTGAATGGGGATAACATTAATTCTTACTGGGTCTAGTATCCACAACCCTCCTGGACATGGGTAGTCATTACTAAATGCAATTTTGGGTATTGATTATTACCTCTACAGTATTACACTGAGTTAAAACAGCTAGGCTTAAAATGACCTCCATGTCGATAGCCTAGTAATCTCCTATGATCTTATCATGTGGAATTTCAAGTAGATTTTAAACAGAATTTTAGCAAATAATGAACAGGAATGTAAAATTGAAGATGCATGGGATTAAATGGAGTACAGACAAAACAGAATGGCAATAAATGGGGAAATCAGAAACTTAAAATTGAGATACAAGGAAATTCAGTGGGACAGGTTAACAATGTCCAATATCTGGGAGGTGTGACTGAGAAGGGAATTCTGAATGAGAAGGTCAAAGTTAGAATCAGTATCTCTGCAGCCAACTGCCACAAAGTGCCCAGCGTAGTATGTGAATAACAAAGATATTGGAAATAAATTTGTAGAAAACAGTATGGCACAGACATTGTGGCAATGGAGGGAGAGCAGCTGAAGAAGCATGAGGTGATGGAGGTGAGGTGACTGAGCTGGGTAGTAGGACAGATGAAAGTAAGGGATCAGAACGGAAGCCAGGTTATCCCCAATTACAGAGGATACAAGGAGTATAGAATAAGGGGGACTGGTCATATGTGCAGGGAAGCAGAAATTATTTGATAAAGCAGATTTAGGAAACACATGAAGAAAGTAAGAGTAGATGAAGATGTCAAGCCAAGAGATGGAAAGGTTGTGTGAGAAGACCCGATTCAAGCAGTTGATATGTCACCAGACCCCTATATGAAAATGGGAAAGAGGAGGCTTTTGATGATGTTGATCATGATGAACCGTTTACAGTGAGTATACCTTCTATTAAAATAGTTTCATGAATAAGCTTTGATGGTGGAGCAATACATTTATAGGTTCATAGGTGTTTACTAGGCTAATGACTACAAGGGTCTTTTTAAGCCTAGCCATGCATCCCAAATCTCTTGACGAGTTCTGATACCCCTGATAAGTGTAAGCATGGGCCTGGGAGATGAACCATTTACAGGTTACCTATTTGCATCAGAGACATAGGTCCCAAACCAGGGATGAACTTCTGGTTTACCATCCAATTGTCCAAGTTGCACTTGAATTGGACTGGGGAGGAACTCTGCTTCACATGGATAGGAAGCCTGTTCCATAGACAGGGTAGTCTCTGGGATACATACCTATCACTCCAGCAGGTCCTATTTATATCACAAGCAAGGTTGAAGTCTTTAGAACAGATAATTCTGATACGGTTTGTTTTGTGGATATGCAGTAAGTCCAGCAAAGTGGGGTGTGACAATGCCCTGTACACCAGGCATCGATGTCCTCTCAAAAGCCTGTAGGAGATGGAATACAGGAATAGGGCCTTGAAGCAGTCTGCATAGGGCATATTACTTACGCCCTGTATTCTTTTAGTGAGGAACCTCTGTAGACGTTCCAGTTGTTGGATATGCCTGGTTAGGTACATACCAAAGGGGGCATTGTACTCAACAATAAGTCTGATGAATGCCGAATACAGTGGCACAATGACTTCCTTGGACTTAGATGCCATACCTTTGTTTATAAGTCGCGCAACATAGAATGATTTCCTCACCACTGTAGACACCTGATGATCAAAAGCTAGATTACTGTGTGTGTCCGTACGTCCCCGACTACTGGGTCAACTCTAAAGGGTGTGTTGTCAATATGATAGTTACCAGGGATAGATGACTTCCCAAAGGATACTATTATACATTTCTTGGCATTTAGTTTTAGTCCATGACTCTGACACCAGTTGTTTGTCTGTGACAGCCCCTCCTGGAGAACATTTGTGTCAGTGTGAGATTTGATGACAGTTCCTAATTTGCAATCATCTGCAGATTTAGTCAGCCAGAGACCACTGACATAGGCCTTGACTTCTGAAATGTTAGTGCCAAAAAGGAGTGGTCCAAGGACCAATCCCTCAGGGACTCCACTTGTGAGTGGCCTCTTTGTAGAGGTGGACTCCCCAATTCTAACTTCCTGGGTCCTGTCTGTGAGTCAGTTGGCTATCCACCAGGTGATGTACAGATTTGTACCTAACCTCCTGAATTTGTCAGCAATGCCTGAGTGGGGTACCATGTCAAATGCCTTGGTCAGGTCAAGGTAGGCAGTGTGAATGATTTTGCAAAGTCCACCAGGTTGAGTAGGCATGATCTGCCCTTTACAAAACCAGACTGGGTTGAGTCTAGTATATGGAGGTTTGTTATATCTCTGTTGATCATCTCCATGATAATTCTTTTCATGGCTTTACATACAAGACTAGTGAAACTTACAGGTCTGTCGTTTCCGGGATCTGTATATGGGCCACCTTTGTGCGGGGGGATGACTGTTACCTTTCTCCATTCATGAGGCACGAAGGCTGTTTGGAGGCTACAGTTAAATAGTAATTCCAGTGGCCCTGATAGGTCATGCTTCATGCTATTTAGAAGGCATCCTAGGATACTGTCTGGCCCATTGATGCAGTGTTATTGGTCTTAGAGAAAGCATTAAGGACCTGTTCCCTAGTGAGTGTAGGTGGAGTTATATTTGATATTTCCTGAGGGACAAAAATACTCAGTGTCATTTGTAGAGATTGCAGAAGATCTATCCATTTAAGAGCTCAAAATAAGACTAAGTCAGGAATAATGGACTTAAAGAAGTCTAAATATAAGAAAAAAACACAGATGAAGAAACAACTGTTAGTGATGTTTTCAACAAATATTACATGGCTTATGATTAAGCACCTTTCATCTTTGATAAAGTAGTCAGGGGAAGAATGAATTTTAAACTGTTGCAGGGCCACAAAAAATCCCTGGAATTTTTAAGCCTATTGCTAGTCTGTGTCAAAACATAACTGGCTCATTTCAATATATTATTAATTGTGGCTTTGTTCCTTACAACTACAAGATAGTTATTGCCAGACCATCCATGAAGGGAGGGATGATCATAAGAATGATGATAATAATATTATTATTATTATTATTATTATTATTATTAACAACAACAACAACAGATACTGTGTTATATTCCCAGAATTTTACCAACTGTATCGGGCAAGGTATTTTAGAATATCATTCTGAACTTCCTGCTAATAAACCTTCTGGAGATGTATGATGTACACTATCATGTTAATGACTGGAAATTAGTTTGCCTGTGCATGCTGTTTTTTTTCTTTCCTTTTTTTTTAATCTAGTAAGGGTGCCTGATACTATTCCCCACAACGTCATTTCAAATTAAGCTTTTTAATATACATCAAGTCCTTTTGATTAGGACTGATAGTATTCTATCTAGCCCTAGGAAGGCTATAGGAGGTGTTCAAAGGCTCAATGTTGGGACTTTTTTTTTTCTACCCATGCTGGTAAAGCTGACCAAAGATATGCAGCAGGTTCAAAGATGATAACCAATCTGGTCCTGCCTGTGAAAGATACATTGGCCTTGTGGTCTTTTAGCATCGACCTTAAAGAAGTAAAGTTTAATTCATTTTGCTGTTACAAATATGAAGTATCCATATGCTTTGTTTGTAAAATTATCGAACAGGAAAACAATTAGAAAGATCAAGGAATCATAGTTTCCAGGGATTTAGCTTTCAGTACATATACAACATATTTGTAATAAGGCATTAGGCATCTCAAGACTAATTATGAAGACTGCTACATGTAGGGCAATAAATGTCCTGTTCTAGCTGTACCCTGCCCTAATCCGTCTTTGCAGAGAATATGGTCCCACATTTTGTTCATATTCAGTGTCAGATTTAAGAAAAGTGGAAAGAATATTATGCATATTCATCAGAAAAGTTGTTTCTGTGGTCACCTTATCATATGCTAAACAATTTAAAGCATTACCTTTATATTCCTGATTTTATGTCTTGAAAACTGTATACCACATTCAAGTATAAAAATCTTTGCACAGTGAAAAGATGATATGTTGTCTTACCATAGTGACTCATGGCATCTGTTTTCTTAAAAATAGTTTGCTGCTGCAAACATGGTCAGATTATATCTCAAAAAATTATATCTCAAAAACAAATTTTCCATGCTTAGATTGCTAAATAATGGAATAGACTGCCCGGGAAGGTTAGATAGTTTTTAATGGTAACAAGACAGAGGCCTAAGCTTGACATGTACGCAGAAATCATATTCACAGTCAATTGTTTGAAGGACACAAGCTAAATGATAGCAGTTATCAGGGCTGTCAGCTTGTTACCACAGTACTAAACCACTGAAGAAGTCCTAAAAGGAGATCTTAACAACAAAGCATCAGACAGATCAACACCTGACAACAGAACAGATAGGGCATAAAATGTATCCTACCTCCTCACAAGTGTTGCACATTAAGTTGGATTGCGTGCCTGTCTTTTCTTCAGAGGCCACATATATCAATGGTGTTTTGATGACTTTTTATGGGAATATCCATTTTTACAAACAGATTTAATTCTGAAATGTCAGATATATTATTTGCAGTTATGGGTATGCATTTGTTTTTGGCACCATTTCCAGCTGTGTCAGGAAATTGGTATTTTTAACTATTTAATTTTATTTGTAGTAGTGTGCATGTTTATAAATTTACAGGAAGTACTTGCATATAAAGTTTGGGCAGTGAAGTCTCCCACATTGGTGCACAAGGGAAATCTACACTGCACTAAACATTTTACATTTTATAGTTTTACAAAGGATGCGTTTTTATTTTTTTTCCCAGTTTTACTGTTTTCTGATTTTACTGTATTTAATTATTTAAGTATTTTACAGCTTGTCATTTTTTTCTGAGTTTTTCATTTTTATTCTTTGCAACATATTAGAGAGCCAGCTAGACCATGGACTAATATCTGGCATTTGATTTCATTAATATTATATGCACATTTTGCAGTTTTCTTATTTCTAATGGTTACATTGGTTGTTTAGTTGATGGGTATATGTGGGTTGAACAAAATGCGGAATCTAGACTACAGAGCAATACGTGTGCATATATCTTTAAGAAGCTATCCAAGGGTTTGCACAAGTGCATAAATACTGAGCCTGTGCAAGCCTGACTGCCATTTTGTAGTTAGCTGTTGAGATGTGAGCATGTATGTATGTAAGCCCTGTTTGTTAACTAGTTTGTTCATATTTAATGATGCTGTTATCCATCCTGATCTGTTTCTATATATTAAAGCATCTGAACAAAACCTCAATCCTTCCTATTATTTGTATTAGTAATGAACAAGCGACATGGTGCCAGAAGTGTCATGTGTAAATGGACATGAAGTTAGAACCAGCATACTAAAGGGGCATGAAGTTTGAAACGGCTTGGCGAAAATGGTTTAAGACACTTATCTAGATGCTGGTGTAATATTAACAAGTGGATCATTCTAAAAGAGGTAACATTCCACAAAACAGGTCAAAAACTAATTTAACTATTAAATTTTGCTCAGCACTATGTAAAGTATGAAATGGGGTATACAGAACATTCTAAATGATATTCACAAACAGATATGTATGATATTAATAAAAAATATTTGAATTACTATGGAAAATATTTGAAATAAGATCTGGATTGCACAAAAGGAATAAAATAAGGGGAAATGACTGCATTTTGACAAAGCATATGTATTTTCATATCAAGCAAAGTTACCTGGGTTTTCAAAAGTGTAAAAGTGTTCACATGTTTTTGCAGTGTTACAGTAAAGCTGTATCACAAAGTACAGCCATTACAAGGCATATTTCACAAAGTACAGTATTTCGAAGAGTTTATTGTACGTTTGAATGTTGTTACAATCTCACAGAACAGTTTCTTTATACATAACTACAATGGGCATTTTTTAGTGTGTTCGTGTATACTTTGTGGGCATGGCAGATGGATTTCAAAACCCCCAGTGCACTTGTGTTTGACAGTAATATTGCTGAGAACTGGCGTGTGTTTGAGCAAGAGTACAACATTTTCATATAGGCTGCATTTTCTGATAAAAATGACCATACAAAGGCATTTATTCTATTAATTTAGCTGGGTCAGAAGACATAGAAAGGGAGTGCTCATTTGTGTATGCACCAGCTATTTAGGCTGGAGAGGGGGAAAAAACATCATATTGTTGTACTGGCTGAGTCAAGGGAGGACTCAGAGTGCTTAAAACATAAATTTAGAGAAATGTGTAACCCCCAGACAAATGTTACCATGGAAAGGCACTTATTTTACATAAGGGATCAAAAGCCTGGTGAAACTTTTGCAGATTATATAAATGACCTGAGAAATAAAGCTAAAACATGCAGATTTGGTGACTTAAGGGATGAGTTGATAAAGGACAGACTTCCGTGTGGTATAAAAGATGATGCTGTGAGAAAGATTGTGTTTCATGACAGAGATTTAACTTTGAATAAGGTCATTGAGATTTGTCAGATATACAAGCTTACAGAAAAGCACACAGTTATGCTTACAAATAGCAGCTCTAGAAGGTACAGTGATAAAGCTCATGTTGAGAGTATGCAGCACATTATTAAAAGAAACAGGCCCATGCACATGGCAACTGTAAACCCTGAAGCACTCACTGGTAAACCCCAGAATGTGCAAGCAAATTCCAGACTTTGCACAGTCTCAGTGAAGCATAAGAGTGAGTCAGCAAACTCAAAGCATGTGCCCCAACCTGGTTTTATTGCCAGCTTTCATAATTGTGTTGGAAGCCATGAATCTAAAAGGGAGAAATGTTTAGCTTTTGGCCAACAATGCCACAAATGCAATAAATGGAATCACTTCAAAATATTTTGTAAACCAAAGGACTCAGATTCTTTTATTAAAAGGGAACACTTTAAGAAACAAGTTGATCAGTTAGACAGTGGCAAGCCTACTCTTTACGCTGATGGTGGTGTCAGTGCTTCATGAAACAGTCAATGTAGTAGATTTAAGGGCCAAGAATGAATTATTTTGTATTGTTTAGATAAATGGCAAACCCGTAGAGCTCAAAATTCATACAGGCTCAAAGTGCAATGTTTTGTCTGAAGAAACATTTAATAGGGTATGTAAAGATGAAAGACTTGATTTGGCAAGGTGTGTGAAACTTGTTGCTTATGGAGATGAACAAATTCAAACCGAAGGCTCAGTAGTCCTTTCATGTTACTCTGCTGGAAGAAGCTATGACTTATTTTATGTGGTCAAGAGGCACGTCCAGTTATTATTAGGGCTCAGAGACAGTTTGAAAATGGGACTGTTTTCATTTAATAAAGAAGTCCACCATGTTAGCTTAAAAGACTACTACTCTCATTTTGCCCAGCACATTTGTTCTGCCTATGCTCATCTCCACAACAAACTAGACAAACTTCCAGTTGTGTATTCCATGAAGTTAGATCCAGAGGTCAGTCCAATTACCAGGCCAGCATGTAAAGTTCCAATAGCCATGCAGGACAGAGTCAAAGCTGAAGTAGATAAAATGGTGTGACAAGGTGTAATTTTTCCAGTTGAAACTTAAACAGAATGGGTATCTTCCATGGTAGTAGCTCATAAGAAAAGTTCAGATGACATCAGAATATGTATTGACCCCATGAGATTTGAACAAAGAGCTAAAAAGATATCATCCAATGTGCACAGTCAAAGTCGCAGCCTTGATTCCAAATGTCACTATTTTTTTCCGTCTTAGATGCAGAGAATTCATTTTGGCAAACTCAGCTTGATACAAAAATCATCATTGCTCACTACTTTCCGTTTGGCAGGTACAGAATTTTGAGAATGCCATTTGGGATAAATTCTGCAAGTCAAGTCTTTCAACGTGCAGTGGATCGTATTTTTTCTGGGTATCCTTGTGCTATTATAGTAGACAACATATTGGTAGGAGATTGTGATGAAGCAGAACATGACATAAGCCTCAGAAAAGTTCTAGAAAAGGCACATCAAGTGAATCTTAAGCTCAGTCCACACAAATGCAAGTTCATGCTAAAGAAGTTACTTATGTTGGTCACTTATTTATGAGTACAGCCTTATGACCAGACCCCTTAAAGCAATCAGCCATTCTCAAGATGCCAGCTCCAGAAGATGTTCAAGCCCTACAATGTTTTAATGGCATGGTCAACTACCTAGGCAAGTTCATTCCAGACTTGAGCCAACTTTCAGCACCACTCAGAGAGCTGACATGTAAAGATGTATCCTGGTCTTGGTTAGAGCAACACCAAACAGAATTTGATGTCCTGAAACACAGAATTGCAAGTCCGCCAATGTTCAAATACTATGATGTTCACAAACCAGTTGCACTTTCCTGTGATGCTTCGAAATTTTGACTTGGTGCAGTCATTCTACAATGGAACCAATATGTTGCCTAAGCATCGAGAACTCTTACCAAACTGAGATACTGTACGCCCAGATTGAGAAAGAGCTTTTGGCAATTGTGTTTGCATGTTTAAAGCTCCATGATTAAGTTTATGAAAGACCTATCCAAATTGAAACAGACCACCAACCGTTGGTCACTATCTTGAGAAAGTCAATGCTTCCAGCTCCAGCCTGACTGCAACATATGATGCCGAGATTGCAGAAGTATAATTTCAATCTTGTCTACAAGAAAGGCAAACTTCATTATCTTGCGGATACTTTACCCAGATCACCCAGAAACAACACTAAACAGAAGGAAAATCAAGATTCTCAATCGATTGATGATTTAGAATTCATGGAAGCGAGAAATTTTTCTTCCACATGTCTTGATGAGCTGAGAGATCATACAGCCAAAGATCCAGTTTTACAGAGGCCCAACCACTTTATCAATCAGAGGATGGCCATCAAAGCAATCTAGTTTACCTCAAGAATTGCAACCCTATTTTCCATACAGAGATGAGATTTCGTCTGACAAAGGTATCATTACGAAAGGTCCAAAAGTAATTGTTCCAAAGCCCTTGCAACCTGAGTACATTACTATTTTGCATCATGGTAACCTAGGAACTGAATCTACAAAAGAAGGGCAAGAGAGAGAATATTTTGGCCTTCTATGTCATTAAGAGAGCACTTTCTTCTTGTTCAGTATGCAACAGTACAAAGTCTCATCAGCAGAAAGAACCTTCAGCTTAACCAGAGTCCGGAACTACCTTGGTCGACAGTAGCCACTGATATCCGAGTAGAATGGTCAACATTATTTGGCGTTAGTAGACTCTTACTCCAATTAGTTTGAGATCAACCTACTTCCCAACCTAGCATCCATTACTGTCATTACTAAGAGGAAATGTCATTTTGATGTGCATGGAAGTCCACACAAAGTTATTTCTGACAATGGCACACAGTTTACAAGCCAACAGTTCAAGTGATTTGCTGAATAATGGGACTTTACTCATGTCACAAGTAGTCCAGAGTACCCACAGTCAAAAGGTTTGGCAGAACATGCAGTTCAAAGTGCAAAACAGTTACTTGAGAAGTCAAAACGAGATAACACCGATGCTTTCTTGAATCTCTTGAATCTTAGAAATGGTCCTCGTGATAAACATCTTGGTTCACCTGCTCAGAAACTTCTGTCGAGACAAACCAGAACCATATTACCAATCAGTAGTCAATTCTTGGTTCCATGTATCAAGAGCAACAGATCAGTGAAAGCCAATCTGTTGAAGAAACGCCTATCCCAGAAGTCTTACTAAAATAAGAGCAGTAAACCACTCAATCCATTACAAGAGGGAGAAGGGGTAAGGATACAAACATCCAAAGATTATGACTGTATTGGTGTCATGAAGAATATTGGGTCCAGAGCTGAGATCGTATACTGTAGAACCAGAAGGCGCAACTTTTATATGGAATTGGAAGCATTTGAGACTGGTGTCTGGGCCTATACTACAGCAGATAGCCTGTTAGAAAGACACTATCTCAGAATGATTAGTCCAGTGTCCAAGCTCCAGAAGTAGTTCCATTGGACGTTCCTGTTCCTATGAATCCAGAAGTTCCTGATAAGAGTTGTGTACATCAGACTGTCGGTTGCTAAATTTGGTCCTGTTCTGTTATGAGATATGGTCGAATCTCTAAACCCTGTAGCAGATATGAAGCAACTTGGATATGAACATTGTGTTTTGTTTCCAATGTATATCGTAGTGCATGCCTAGCTTTAACATTGTTTTTCAATAAAGGGCAATCTTTTTAAGAGGGAGGATGTAGATCAATTTATGTGTATATACCCTTCAAGAAGCTATCCAAGGGCTTGCTCAAGTGTATAAATACTAAGCACGTGCGAGCCTGACTGCCATTTTGTAGTTAGCTGTTGAGATGTGAACATGTACGTATGTAAGCTCTGTTTGTTAACTAGTCCATTCATAGTTAGAGATGCTGCTATCCATGCTGATATGTTTCTATATATTAAAGCATCTGAACAAAACCCCAAGCCTTATTTGTATTAGAGACAAGTAAGCGACATAGACCTTCTCAGTGCTGAGAACAGAGGCTGTCTGATGCATTTAAGTATCTATAAAATTTGCAAGAGTACATTTAGGCAAATCCTATAGGATCACTCCTCCTGTATATTTGGTATTTATATTATTTATATTTGTTTACTGGGGTGGTGCACTGATCAGTAATGACCAATTTCAGACTCAGCCCCCATGAAATACAGAACACTTCACAAACAAAAAAAATACAGAAATGTAAGCAATAACAGATAGTTCAGACTAATTACATAGAAACAACTGTGAATATACATTCTAATGAACAAACACAGTGCAATGTACAATGAAGTAGAGTGTTGTTAGTCTTTCGGCTTTTCCCGGTAAGGGGTCGCCACAGTGGAACTCCAGTCCGCTAATGATTGGCAGTAGATTTTTACGAAACTTCAAGGTGCCAGCTCGACACCCAACCTTCAACGAAGGCACGCCCATTTACACATGCATGTCTCTCGAATGCTACCCAACCGCAGGGAGGACATGCAGACTCCACACAGAAGGCACTCCCAAGCCAAGCCGAGAATCGAATGGGAGAACCTCTTGCTGTGAGGTAACAACGCTACCGCCGTACCAACGTGGCATGTACAATATATACATTAGTTTCTAAAGTGGGTCAATCTTCAGTGAATCTTGAGAGAAGAGAAAAGACTTGGAAAGAAGCATGGAGGAAAAAGTGCTTTTTTGATTAAGAATAAGTGTTGATTTCCTTTTTGTCGATCTTGAATAAGTACAGATCATGGTTAACTTTAAAGCTGTAATGGTCAGGCTAAGTTAAATGTGTCTGGAGGGAGTAGCTAGTTTACAGATACAAAGATGGACTCAACATAGCAGCCTATAAGCAACTTAAGTTTAAGACAGGATATTTTCTATATTACACTAGAGTAATTTAACATTTTAGGAAAGCATTCACTTTGCACATGCAATTGAAGAGCAACAGATCAGCTAAAATGTTGCCTGAAGAAATGAGCAAGTTAAAGGCATAGTCACCTGTTGTGTAATGCTAAATTGAAAACACAATCACTATATCAGGCAGCAGACATAAGTGAGTAAACACCCTTACCATCTATTCTAATTGCTTACAAAACTGTTGAAAGGCAAGCATTCACCACCAGGAATACCACCACTCAAAAGCAATTACTAACAACTCTAATTAATGAAAAAATGCAGCAATCTATAAATAGTCTATTTCTGGAAAATATCCAGACATAACAGCATACAAATTTCTGCAGCAAGGATGATTATCCGACGGAAACACTACTAGTACACACTGTGGAGTGTAGTTATGCCACAGCTTAGTAATACCTGGACTAAAAAGGATCCTACTACCTACCATCCTTGCCAGTTATCACCCCAGTTATTTAACAAAGACCGAATGCAAACTACAAATTAAAATCTTTTCAAGAGTGCTGCAGTATATTTAACTAGACATAAGGCATTAATTTTAAGTAGACTTCAACAAAAACTGTTTAGTGTGGAGTATATTAGATACCTTACAAAAATAAAGCAAATCTAACAAAAGAGTATTAACTACAGCTTTGCAGAAAGTACAAATTTAGAATTACCACCTCTACTAAGGACAGCTACAAGCCTTCTTCATCTGTGTCAGAAACCTTAAAGGTAATGTCCAACAATGCATGGAGTTACTACATAATAACATTTACTCATCTGCTAAGGATCTAGCCAACATATTGTTGGACAAATTCAGCACTAACTTTGCAACTTGTCCCCCCTAACTTTCTCCATCTTATTAGTACTCCACTCCCATGATCACGTTCGACCAAGTCCTGAATGCTTACCTTAAGGCCAAAAACATTTGTACCATGGTTCTTGATAAGGTGCCAGGCTGCTTTCTTTTTAGCACTAGACACTATCTGGTAGACTTACCACTAATCCTCTTGAATCTCAGACTCTCCACTGGCTTTGTGCCAGACGAATGAAGAACTGTTGTAGTCATCCTACTCAACAAGAAAGGATCCACTACTGATCCAGGAAACTATAAACCTATAAGCCTCACCAGCTTAATATAAAGCAATGGAACACATCATTATGGAATTTAACAACAAGGACATAGGCAGTCTACAGGCCCTAGATCCAAGTCAGTTTGGGTTCCTCAAAGGCAGATCCTACCTCCTGAACTTGGAAAGCTTCTTTGAACATGTCACTGATGCATTAGACTCAGGCAAATCAGTTCATACTGCTAACTGCTTCTGACCTAGGCATAGGTTCATAGGTAGGTACTAGGCTATTGACCCTAGGGCCTATACAAGCCCAGCCAAATGGTACCCTGGCTTTCACCACCCAAGAAAATGAATTTCCTGTGCCCCTGTCGAGCAGAGCCACAGAAGTGATCCACGGGGTGAATTTCCTATCTCCCATCCAATCATCAAGATTTTTCTTGAAGAGGGCTAATGAGGAGCTTTGTTTGATATAGATAGGTAGTTTGTTCCAGAGTATGGGAAGTCTCTGGGACAGGAATATATCCCTCCAGCATGTTCTGTTTATTGTGGTGACAAGGTTTGGGTCCCTAAACCTTAGGTAGCTCGGAGGGATTGGGATTTCATTAAGTGGAGCATGTCCAACAGCTCTAGGTTTGACACAGCTTTGTATGTTAGGCAGTGATCACCTCTGAGTAGGTAATATGCAATGGAGTAAAGCTGAGTTTTTTTGAGACGGTCTGCATAGGGCATCAGTTTGAGGCCAGTAATCCTCTTTGTGAGGCATTTCTGTGGCCTTTCCAGTTGTAGATGTCTTGTGAGGTACACACCAAAAGGGGCATTGTACTCTATATAATGGGTCTAATTAGTGATGAGTAGAGGGGAACAATGACCGCTTTTTCCTGGATGAGAAACCATTTGTGATGAGGTGGGGCATGTAGAAGGATTTCCTGACTACTGTGGCGATGTGATTATCAAAGGAGAGATTACTGTCCACCTGTGTCCCAAGGTCTTTTATCACACTTTTGGTGTTAAGCAGACTACCGCCTATGTGGTAGTTCATGGGTACGGAGTTTTTACCAAAAGGGATGACAATGCACTTTTTGGCATTGAGCTTAAGGCCATGGCTTTGACACTAAGCATCTGTCTCAATGAGGCCCTTTTGTAGGATGTCCATATCGTTAGGAGTTTTGATTATGGCTCCTAGTTTGCAGTCATTTGTGAACTTCATTAGCCAAAGACATTCTGTGCTAGCCTGTACGTCAGAGAAGTAGATCCCAAACAGGAGAGGACCCAGGACTGAATCCTGTGGCACTCCACTTGTCACTGGTCTGAAGTTGGATTTGGAGTCTGCTACTTTCACAGCGTAGGTTCTGTCAGTGAACCAGTTGGCAACCCATCTTGTAACATAGGGATTTATACCTAGTTTAGTGAGTTTATCTATAATTCCAGAGTGGGGGATGATGTCGAAAACCTTGGCGAGATCTAGATGGGCTGTGTGAACCACGTTTCCCTCATTTACGGCTTTGGTGACTGCTTCAAAGAAGTCTATCAGGTTTAGGAGACATGATCTGCCTTTTACAAACCTGAACTGGGTAGGGTCCAGAGTTTGGCGATTACCACTGTCATTGTTTATAAGTTCCATGATGATACGTTCCATAGCCTTGCAGACCAGGCTCATCAGGCTAATGGGGAGGTAGTTCCTGGGGTCTGTGGTGGCTCCCCCTTTGTGGAGTGGGATAACTGCTGCTCTGCACTATTCAGTGGGCACAAAGCCTGAGGTGAGGCTATGATTGAACATGGTACTTTGGTGGGGTGCCAGTTCATTCTGTAGTTCATGTAGAATGCAGCATTGGATGTTTTCAAGTCCCATGGATGCAGTGTTCTTGGCTTTTGAGTGTGTTTTTCACCTGTGTAGCCATGATTACAGGATCTTTGCATTCTTCCGGTATAGAGATGGGCCCTTTATGGGATGAGAGCAGGGTAAAGTTAGCACTGAACCTATCTGCCAGAATGTTGGCAATATCAGTTGGTTCTGTACATTTAGTGCCATAGTGCTGTAACTCAGAGCAGATCTGAGTATTATACTGAGATTCTTGACATAGCTAGAGAATGTTTTGTGGCTGTCTTTAGAATCAGTGGCAATTGTGTTTTCATAGTTAGCTTTGGAGGATTTTATGAGGGATCTCAGCTTCTTACTGAGACTGACCAGGGAGATGCTCCAATTATGGGATTTTACTCTCTTTTGCAACAGTTTATTTCTTCTGTTGTAGACTTTGTTTATCAGGGGAACACCGGACTGGCTTCCTTTTTTGGAGGATAGCATATCGGTTCTGTTAGGATTGCATGATCCATGCACTTGTGGAAGTGCTTATAAAGTGCATTTGTATAGGATTCAGCAGTCGTACCTCTATTGCCCTTCAGCATTGAATGTCGTGAAGTTTGCCACTTCTGTCTTAAGAAGCATGAAGTTGGCTTTGGAGAATTTTTTTACGGTGGTTTCCCTAACAGGGGATGGGGGTGGGATATGGATGTCTAGGGTGATTAGCTTGTGGTCGGATCTGACCAACGAGGAATTGACCTCTGGTGTGGAACACCGGTTGCCCAAGTTGATACCATCCCACATTCTGGCATCATCAATATGATAATCAAACTAAATGCAATTCCCTCTGTAACCCCCTGTACCTTGGCAGAACTCAATCTATTAGTGTGAGCGGCATGCTCTATTTGAGGACTGTAGTTACCAGGAATATACCATCATAGTTCAGTCCTAAGAGCATTTCTATTTGGTATTCATTTCTCTTGTCAAGGCTGACTAGACAAGATATAGGAAAACCTATAAATTGACTTGATCTCAATAGTATGAAAACAACAGGAACTACTGTATTAGTCAGTGTGTGTAAAACAAAAAAAAGAGCTTTGCTGAAGTGGTAAAAAAAAAAAAAAAACTTTGAGCATTTCTAGTATTTTGGTTAGAGGTACAATGACCCTTGAGAGTTGTTACTCCATGAAGAAGAGTATGGAGAAAACCCCCAAATAGGTGATGAGCCACTTTAATTTCCAAATGACAATTTTTTTTTTTTTTTTTTTATTATTTCTTCTCATTCTATGTATTTATGTAATAGTACAGCTATATATATGGAAATTCTTCAGTTTTTCTGGGGTGCACCAGAATTTCATATCATAACTTTTACAAAATCTGTAATTTGTTTTTAGGCTAGCCAACTGAGGGTTGCCAAAGATGCAATTATGGATCATTCATCAATCACTGAAGCACACAAATTGAGGCATAGTGTCCTTAGGTGTGGCTCCAAGAGGTGTTGAATGGCAAGGCTGTAATCATTTACTTATAACACCACCCAGTCAAGACTCTGCACTGACCTGTTAGTATTGCAAATGAAACAACCTGCAGTACACTCTTTACCAGACTCATAGAGAAAAAAAAGATTAACCAAAAAAGTTAATGAGCTTTTGAAAAACTCATATAATGTTCCTAGGGCTAGCATACTGTTAATCCTGACTAATATTTGACATGAATAAATCTGCTAGACCATCTATCTTTTACTGTTTTAACTATGGTGACAGACAAAAACATCTCAGCCACTACAAATTATGTTAGACAATTCATTATGTTACACTGTACTATGTAGATCTAACAAAGCATTACTCTCATTACCTTGGCAAAAAACAGAACTTTTGTAACTGTCAGATAACTCTTTCAAGGCCATCCACACAACTTTCAAATTACCTGTTATATTATAAATAAAATAGCAAGGATCTTCACATGGATTGCGAAGTTTCTGAGTCAGTGCTGACATTCTTTATTGAAAAAAAGTAACCACAAATGAAGCCATAAACTTATTACACATTATGCAAAGTTCTGATGACATAGACACCCAGCACAGCTGTTGCAGGCATATCATGGGTTCCAGTAAATTTGTAGCCATAACAAAACAGGCACAAATGGAGCACCCTTCCAGCCGTAAGGGAACAGACAATTCTCAGCTTACTATGGAAATTGGACACACCACCTAAAAAGCCAAAGAGACTGGATGCAAGACATTTTGCAACAGGTGCCAACTGAGAAAAGGTTCTGTTATGTAGCTTTGTCCCCCAACAGGAGCATTGTACAATACCTTGTTGATTCCATTACAAAAGTAAAATCCCCAGGACAAACCACGATCCACCAAATTTCCTTCTGTAACACAGCTTTATTATAGCGATAAGACAAAGAACGCACTGTGTTCTTTGTCTTATCGCTATAATAAAGCTGTGTTACAGAAGGAAATTTGGTGGATCGTGGTTTGTCCTGGGGATTTTGTTTTTGTATCTTGTGGTTGTTGTACCCTTGGACTTTTGCCTTTTACAAGTCCATTACAAAAGTGCTACTCCTTTTCTAAGGGATTGTATTGCATCTTACATCAGGTTGTGATATCTTCACCATACACTATAGTGAAGATTAAAAATGTAATTTTTATAAATGTTATAAATATTTTTTCATCCTTTTTATTTGTGCAGGAAGATGGTAGCCATATGGGGCAGGTGGTCTTGTGTATTTTCCTTATTCTCTTCCACTCTTTTTAAAATGTTTTGCAGTCTATTTGCATTTAACTTTTGTGAATATTTCACACAGTATTAGTTTTGTGTAATTATGAAATGCTTGTACATTAATGCTTGTTGGCTAAACTTGCCTGCTTAAAAATAATGAAGATGAACCTGTAAATGAAGATCTCTAACCTTAGATTTAAATGACTTTCAGATGCAATTTAAATATGTCATTTAAATTCATATCACATATATTTTTTAATTATTTTTTATGCTCCTGTATAAAGTCAGTCATTACAATGAAAAACTGGAACATCATTTATTAGAGAGCTCCACATGCACCTAAATGTGGGCATGTGATGAAGGTCACAGCAATCATCACTTGCACAGGTGCCTATGGATACACAAACACATGGCTATCTACATAATTCAGAGTGTGGACTATTGGTCAATAGATGTGAGACTATGGGGTCACAGGGAAGATCATCAGTGTCATAGATGATTTCATCTATTGACCAGAAGGGGGAGTCAATATTGGGATTTCAGTTTGGCCCCTGCAATGGCAGGTCTTGGAGTGGAGGTTACTATGTGCTAATGCAGCAGTGTCTCTGAGATGGGAATACATACCTTGTCAAGATAACATGTGAGACACAGACATGGCAGAACTTGTGACATGTGAAGTGACCTAACCTGGATGGCCACCACTAACACAAAGTCAGGTAAGATGATACCCCAACTATGGCAAGTGCAGACTTTGCTCCTAGCAGTGGTCATGCTATGCAGCCAACACTGGCATGCATATACACCTGGCAATAGACAACACTTTGATATAGGGTACAACAGCAGCACTAGCTAACATCTTCATGGAGGTTGCCAAGGATTCAGATGTGTACCACCGCAGACCACATCCATCAGCCATGGTATCCTTTTCAGATTCCACTGTATCTTAGAGGCTTTGACTGTGCTGGGTAGCATCCTCCTGGAGGACACACACACTGTGTTAATCACTGAAGATTTATGTCTAGAGCTGCCCACATATCTAGGTTGGTGTCTGGATGTTAGATGTAGTACACTGGTCTACATAGAGCCAGGAGTAGTAGTTGCAACTGTCTGTCACAGGGGAGTCCCTCTACTTCACAGATATGGTGAGCCCATATTGTGTATCCTCTAGGGTACAGATGTGAATGAAGCCACATTGTCACCCTGAGCAACAGCGTAGAGTAACCCAAGAGAGAGGCACACACTGTCTATGTGTTTTGGGGATGTAACCTGATCTGTGTGCCTACATCACTTGTAGATACAGTACAGATGATGACCACAGCCTGTTGTCTTGAACAGTGGTCTTACTTATGAATACAAAATTCAGGAAACAGAATAACTCTGCCAGCCCTAGAAGCCATAATGTCCTGTGGTGTTCATGCAAATTTCAGGTTGATGTGTGTTACCACACTTAACTGTTCTGATGAGCCTGTAAGTCTGAACACCCAATGTACCTATAGAGAACATAAGCAGTGGCTTGTGTATGGTCTCTGACATAGGTCTTGGCAGAGTCACTATCACCTATGCAGTACAGCTACTAAGCAAGTTGGTATCTATGTGAGATATGCAGTGTCTGTCCCTTTTAGAAAAATGTTTTCACCTCCAGTATGATGCTTGTTATCACAATGTTTCGTACAGGTATACTAAAAGTGGCTTATCATCTGCGAGACTTGTAGTGGGAGGTGGCACTACTTTGTTTACAGTTCTTTCCACTGAAATGTTGCATGCCCTCTCCAAGGACTGCTTTATTATGCCAATGACATACTTTATCATTGCAGAGAAGTACAATTCCAGCCATCCACACCACTTTCACTGTGGACCACTGTGTCCCACACGTATTGACACAGAAGCTTGTGGGTACCCCATCCCTGAAGACTTCTTTGCTCACAGGTCCAGACTACCTGTAATAGGACTTTTTCAGCAGGGCTGAATTGTCTAACATCTGTCATCCATCATATTTGGAGGGCATACATATACTTAAGATGACAGTACACAATATTTATAGGTAGGTGATGTGCAAGAATAGTAAGGTACCTATATCACAGATATGTTTGCATGGCTAACCTGCACAAGGCAATGTTGGACAGGGATAAGTAGTTGGTGGGAACCATAAATATGTTGGACGTTGGTATAGCCTACTGGTTTCTAAGTTGTGTAGTGAAAGGGACAGACCTATGAAAGAATATAACTATGTGATACAAGTGCAGGGGGCCACTGTATTTTCAGGAATGGGGGCTTCACTGATAGCGGAAGTAGTGCTCACAGAAGTATGTGGGTGGTCCTGGGGCAGGTATATCATAAAATGTACCCATGGCAAATGAGCACAGCATGCAAAAGGTGGGGTGGGGGGTTATAGCACTTTGGTTGTTTGTAGCTTCCTGTAACAGGCCATCAAAGTCCAGTACACAAATGCAATGATACGTGCAGTAATAGTATCACTGATTAGTCTCAAGCAAGGGTACACAAGCATAGGACAGTGGAGTAATACAGACTAGGAGGGTGGTGATGGCAGTTCTGTTACACTCTGGCTGTCAGCCCTAAGACAAATTTGTATATTTACAGGTACATGAACTACACACACTATAGCTGCATGTGTATATTTATGAACACACAATACCATCATACCCGTCAACCTTCTGTCTCCAAAATGTGAAACAAAGGGGCAAAAAACACTTATTAGCAACTTCAGCTAGGAAGCTCATAGCATTATTAATTACAGTCTCTTCTTACTCACATAATAGTTTTTTTGATTAGTGAATATATTTAAATATTGCTTACCTTGAATATTTGTTAAATAAATTCAATTTACATTTGTTTTTTTTTTGCATTATGTTGATGCTGACTAAACTCACTAGACTGTATTGGCTTGTTTGCTCCCCAAAGAGTGAGAGCTGCTCCCAGCTTATTCTTCCTATATGAGGAGAGAGAGAATTAAGGAGACATCATCCTGACTGCCACTATGGTGTTTTTTAAATGGATGCAGCTTAATCCCACCTCCTGATGGTGACGTGCTCTGCATGGTGGCCACCTATGCCCTTGATAGAGAGGCATGCCCATTCCTTGACAGACCTCTATAGCAGCTACTGTACTGGCTTCAGCAGACCCACCCATATCCCCAACGCCTGACTTCAAGGTTTGTTCTCGTGAATGTGTCTTCTTACTTCACTCACCTGGAGTGCCAGGAAACCAGAGGGGTGATAGTACCATGTCCCATCCATGCAGGTGAGTGCAGTGGCAAAATCAAAAATCTGTCACCTGCCCCTTCCTGGCTTGTCCATCTCAATAAGCCAGTAATTCATCACAGATCAATTGGGTCACAGTCTGGACTTTTTCTCTCTGTGTTACACAGCTAGGATAATATGTGTTAAAAAATTACAGTGATGAATGTGTGTCAGACCATTTTAATGTAGAACAGCATGGAGCATAGAATTTTTAAGACTCAAAATGAGGAATGTTCTTCATAATGAAGTACAACTGAAAGGTATGGTTACCATATTTAGCTTAGTGTGAGAAAAGGCTACTCAAAGAATGTATTGTCATGTAAATGACACTAATGCAAAACTGCTTAGCATGGTAATGTTGACTACTGTGTACTTCCAAGGTATTCTGTGTTGTAGAATAGCTGCTTCTGTGCTGATAGTGCTCCAAGCTACTCGGGTAAGGCTTGTTTCTGCTGCTTCCTCTCTGTGTATTCTGGTTTGAAACCCATTACAGGTGTTGATAAAACATAGTTTGCTCCATATATGTGATAACTAAAACTGTATCTTGCTGATGTCTATGAATCACTGTTTCAAAGGGGCACAACAACAATATAAGATGTGCAAATGATAAACCACTCATCACTGATATGCCATGCATGCAGATTTGCACAAGCAGGCATCTCAGGCTGCGATTTTTTTTTTTTTTTTTTTTTTTGCTGCAGCTTCCAGTAATTGACTATTGTCTCCTTCCCAGGGCACCTTCTCATACACAGAGTCAACTGAACCTCCTTTCCACACACAAACTGAACCCAACAAAGTTTCAGGTCAGTGAAATGACTGCAGCTTCTTGATGTAGCTTAAAACAGCACTGCTGAGGGTGTTTTTCCTTCTATAAGGTCTTTTTCTCACCACCACAGACAGACACTTGGCTTGGATGGGGTGATATGGGCAGCTGCCACAGGCACAAGGTATACGGAAGCATGATTGTAGATGCCGACAGTGTAGGAAATGCAGTACTGGCAATTAGAAAGGAATGCTGACACTGTCATGGATGAAGTACTTTGTGGGTGGTATTTTAACTGCAGCAAGACACTTGTTATATCTGTAGTAAGGAATGTGCTACAGTTTCAGAACAAAATATCTTTTCAGAGCTTTCCTTTTGGTCTTCAACATTAAAAGAACTTTTTTTTTCCTTTTGCTCCACAAATTTGAGAAGACTGTTTTTGTCTTTTTATTTCCAGCCTCCACCAAGATGGACATACCTGTCTTCCCAGCCTGTGCTATCCAGCACCTGAAACATCAATTAGACAGTAGACTTAAGTCACCTGATCAGCAGTCATGGATTTATCCATCTATACCATGACTGAGGCTAAGTCTGCCATTTTGTATTGCAGTAGATTTGTGGTGATCGGTGCTGATGATAGTGCTTCACAGTGGATGCATGCCTTACGTGTCATCAATAGTAATACTCTGTTATTTCTCCTGCACAGTGACTTTAGAGATCAGCTGCAGTGTCCTTAAGTAGGGGCATTCTGTGAGGTGGATACCTGTCAGAGCACCTGTCCAAGGTATCTAGCATCTCCCATACCAATGAGCAGTGCATGCACCAATTCCATGACCTAGGCCACCACCACTGTGAAAACCTTAGGCTTGGGAAGAATAGGTGATGGTGGATGCCCCACACTGTATATTCTAATGGGTGTTATACTGTAGCTCATAACCTGTCTTTTTCTATCTTTCATATAATTAGACTTGTGTCCTCTGACATAGGATAAACTGGGTTTGCTTCTGTAAGTGACTGTATACTATTGAGGGTTACTGCACTGCCATAACAATCTTCTGTTTTGTAGGGTAGAACACCTGGCTATTCCCATATGGGGTTGTGGCCACTACTGTATTCCTCTACTTCACTGCACATACCTGTGAAAGCATAGATGCTTCTGTTGTATTGTACCTACGTGTGGTAGTCTTAGATTGCTGTTCAGGCTGTGGTCACCATATCTTGCCTCT